>NC_081557.1:265682626-265772988 GCF_022355385.1 Mustela nigripes | reverse complement strand
GCGCGGTTCACACGCATGTGCTCGGAGCACGGAGGAGCGCGGTTCCAACTGCGTGTTCATGGCCAAAGCAGACCCGGGCACGGGACTATTTCACACAGTGTTTCTCAAAGCTCACGCGTCACGAGCTCTTCACGGCTACAAGCCCTGGACAATAGAACGGAATTCACTAAGATTAAACCCATTCCACTTAGAAAAGATCTGACTTTTTACTGACATCCTGCCTTGACAGAAAAAAAAAAAAATGACTTTAAATGTATATAATTAAAAGGAAACAAGACTCCAATCTTTACCCAAGAATCTGCTCTTTCTCCCAAACGCCCGAGCACGCCAGCATCTTCTCTAAGCAGCACCGCTGAGCACCGCAGTGACACGGCCTCGGCAAGCCCGGGGGGGCAGCAACACCAACAGGACCACTCGCCGGGGCCCCACGGGGTAAACCCATCAGAGCCTTCAGGCACACGCAGTGCGGTCTCTATTCTGGCCCCTCACAGGCCGTGCTGGTTAGCTTCTGTTTCTTGGCTGTGTTCCAAACGGGTGGGTTTCCCAAAGAGGGGGTTACCAAAGGTGAGAGGTCATTCCATTTGTGTGGCACACGTTGTATCTAGTACCAAACCTCACAATGCTTGGGCCCATCCAGAGACCCAGAAGAAGGTGGCAGTTTTCAAAATAGAACGAGAGGCAGAAGAGCTCTCCGGGTTCTACAGACGCACAAAAAGAAATGATCAAATACAGTGAAACGATGATCAATACCGAAGATGAAAGCTCTTCGCTCTGGCTAACTTATCTCCACCCGTTTTATGACCATCACCAGCTTGGGGTAAAAACTCAATGTTACTACAGAGGGATGCAGAGGAGAAAGGCCGGGGCGTAAACAAAAAGCAAACAGACAAAAGAAGAAGTACAGAATTTAGAAATTGTACCAAAAAACAGAGATCTAGAACAATGTCTACACTAACACTCAAGCTGCAAAATCCTCACAATGAGGTAAAACAAAAACAACAATAAGAAACAAAACAAAACAAAACATTAGGCTGTTTTCTAAAAACAGTTGTAGCTATTTAAAGTATGGTGCCTGGGTGGCTCAGTGGGTTAAGCCTCTGCCTTCAGCTCGGGTTGTGATCTCAGGGTCCTGGGATCAAGCCGCACATCGGGCTCTCTGCTCAGCAGGGAGCCTGCTTCCTCCTCTCTCTGCCTGCCTCTCTGCCTACTTGTGATCTCTGTCTGTCAAATAAATAAATAAAATCTTTTTTTAAAAAATTTAAAGTAATGCTATAGCATGGTTCCAAAGTTTTTCCAAAAAGACCCTTTTTAAAAAATTTATTTATTTATGTATTTATTTATTTATTAAACTGATTCATTTTCAGCATAACAGTATTCATTGTTTCTGCACCACACCCAGTGCTCCATGCAATCCGTGCCCTCTCTAATACCCACCACCTGGTACCCCGACCTCCCACCCCCCACCCCTTCAAAACCCTCAGTTGTTTTTCAGAGTCCATAGTCTCTCATGGTTCACCTCCCCTTCCAATTTCCCCCAACTCCCTTCTCCTCTCTAACTCCCCTTGTCCTCCACGCTATTTGTTATGCTACAAAAATAAGTGGAACATGGGGCGCCTGGGTGGCTCAGTGGGTTAAGCCGCTGCCTTCGGCTCAGGTCATGATCTCAGGGTCCTGGGATCGAGTCCCGCATCGGGCTCTCTGCTCAGCAGGGGGCCTGCTTCCTTCTCTCTCTCTCTGCCTGCCTCTCAGTGTACTTGTGATTTCTCTCTGTCAAATAAATAAATAAAATCTTTAAAAAAAAAAAAAATAAGTGGAACAGAGTAGAGAGCCCAGATATGGACCCTCAACTCTATGGTCAATTAATCTTTGACAAAACAGGAAAAAATATACAGTGGAAAAAAGACAGTTTCTTCAATAAATGGTGCTGGGGAAACTGGACAGCTATATGTAGAAGAATGAAACTCGACCTTTCTCTTACACCATACACAAAGATCAACTCAAAATGGATAAAAGACCTCAATGTGAGACAGGAATCCATCAGAATCCTAGAGGAGAACATAGGCAGTAATCTCTTCGATATCAGCCACAGCAACTTCTTTCAAGATATGTCTCCAAAGGCAAAGGAAACAAAAGACCCTTTTTTAACCCACCTTTCTAGTTCTTTGTTCTTTCTTTTTCTTTCCTGCTGGCATAGTCCAAGTTTCCATACAATTCTCTTATATAAATACTCAAATATTTTGGACTCATGCTGACACAAAATCATGTGGGTCCTTCCACCCAGGACTTCTCAAGACCCTTTTCTTTCCTGACCACTCCTCAGCTCTGCTCCTTCGCCTAAACTACCCAAACTCGTCCCGTTTCTCCTTGCTTTGAATCGGTGGCATCTATAGTCCTTGAGTCAAAAGGTCTGTCCTCAGCCCATATCGGGAAATATCCAGCGTGAAACACAAATTCCTTCATTTATTCATTTGCCTACTTCATTACTTCATTACTAAAGAGTGAGTCGCTAACCTTCTGTCTCTGCTAAACACAGGAGGTTGAGGATTGATTTCCTTTCCTTGAAAGCAGTCTTTGAGGGTCTCAGTGAATAGAAGCAAGTAAGTGAAATATCCCAGAGAAAGCTTTCTTCCACTGGGCAAGGAAAACTTCATTTATAGCCGCTATAGAGCATTAAATTAAGGATAGGAAAATGACCACATTTCTTAACTTACTCCCAGTTTTCCAAAACTCCTATTTTTCTATATTTCTAGAAGGTGGGGGGGTAGAGACCCTGTAACTCCAAAAAGGCTAGAAATGATAACTCTTCCAGATAATGGTCTAAAGCTCCCAAACACCTGAATCGTGCCACTAACTGACTCTGCTCTCCTACGGTGGGACAGTGATTCGGAACAGACGCCGTACATCAAATCACTGACTCACTTCAGAGGGCTGGAAAAACATATGGCCCCATACACCCTAAGCCCCAACTTTCACTCTATAAATTTTCAGTCTCTACTACAAACTGTTTTCTCTTTCTACTGGTCATTTATCAAAGGAAAATAAATGAAAGAAGGAAGTACCAAGAAATGTTCCAAACAAGCATTTCAAGAAAACAATAAAACATCCCACTTTCAAATGCATTAATATCTAACCTACCACCCATTTCCTTTACCACCTGCCCCCAAATTACCAAAAAGGACATCCGTACAGCCCTCATTCATCAAATATGTCCATGCTTTTGCTGAGTATTAATTTCAAACAGGTAAATGTTTAGTACAGAGTGAAATGGGTCCAACTAACCTTCTTCCTCAACTTCAGATAAACACAAGTAGACGTAGATGTTAGTCTCGGGCTGACCACGATGTGGGTAGTCAAGAGACAGGACACCTGGTTCTAGTGATGCTTTCTAGCTGATGAGGCCAACCAAGCAGATGGTAGCTCTCACTTAAGATTTAGTAAATGAGCCACACGCTCTCCAAATGTCTGCTTATCCTCGCAGAGAACATCTGCTCCCATCTCTTCGGCCAGCATACTTCCATTGTTAGAAAGGACCTCTCTACTGGGTAGTGTGGTAAATCGTAAGATTTCTCTCTTCCCATGAGGGTATGATTACAGCTGGGGGTAAGATCCTTGACACAAGCCAGATCGATCAAAATTTTTCCAAGAACTTTGACTGGAAACTAATCCCCCAAAAGGGGTGCTCTCTGTGAGCACAAACTATCCGAACTATTAAACCAACATGGCCACCACACAGAGGCTGCCGGAGAATGAAGCTAACCCAGGCTAATGCACAGCCAAGAGAGATGCCCTACGATCATGGCGGGTGCAGCTGCTCCACAAGCCAAACCCCGAGACTTCCAAGTCAAGGGAGCAATAAATGACAGGCTTTGCTTATGCTGGTTTGAGCTGAGTTTCCATCACTCACACTGAGTGTCCTAAATAATGTAATTTTCATTAACCTTCTCCTGCTTTGCTTCTATCTTTGCAGAAGACCCTTGTCTATACAGTTCTTGCCACTTATGTTGTGATCCCACTCCTGCCACCTTGTCCCTTCTGTCCTTACATTTTCCTAACTTCCGTCCTCTCTCTCTCCTTGGGTTCCATATTCTCTCCTTAACAAGCTTTCTCCCTCCTTTTGAAATAAAATGGGGTTTTCCCACTTAAGAGACTCTAATCCCAGAAAAGCACATTTTAAGAAAGAGTTTTAATCACAGAGTTTCAACAGAAGATGCTGCCTTTCACTTAATGTTACCCCATAAATGTGTCTACATGGCTAGATCTTCTTCACGTCTAGGATTTTAATAGCTATTTAATGCCCCATGTCAACTTCATCTATGACTATTTACTTAACCCCTCTTCTACCACAGACATATAGTTACCTTCTTAATTTATAGTGCAAAGAATGCTGGAAAGAACACTTCTTTAAATATAATTTTTCTTTCTTCTAAACTAATTCTTTAGTGCAAATTCCCAGAAGTCTCATCAAAACTGGACTTTTCTCATAGGCATAAGGTGATATCTCATTATTGGTTTAGTTTTCACATGTTTATTATTATTATTATTAATAAACATATAACGTATTTTTATCCCCAGGGGTACAGGCCTGTGAATCACCAGGTTTACACATTTCACAGCACTCACCATAGTCCATACCCTTCCCATTGTCCATACCCCCACCACCCTCTCCCATTTCCCCTTCCCCCAGCAACCCTCAGTCTGTTTTTTAAGATTGAGTCTTTTATGGTTTGTCTCCCCCGCAATCCCATCTTCTTTCATTTTTTCTTTTCCTACCCCTCAAGCTCCCCCCACGTTGCATTTCCACTTCCTAATATCAGGGAGATCATTTGATGGTTGTCTTTCTCCGATGGACTTATTTCACTAAGCATGATACCCTCTAGTTCCATTGTTTATCCATTGTGTGTGTGTGTGTATATATATATATATATATATATATATATATATATATATACACCACATCTTGTTTATCCATTCATCTGTTGATGGTCATCTAGGTTCTTTCCATAGTTTGGCTATTGTGGACATTGCTGCTATAAACATTCAGGCACACATGCCCCTTCGGAGCACCATGTTTGTGTCTTTAGGGTAAATACCCAGTAGTGCAATCACCGGGTCATAGGGTAGCTCTATTTTCAGTTTTTTGAGGAACCTCCACACTGTTTTCCACAGTGACTGCACCAGCTTGCATTCCCACCAACAGTAGAGGAGGGTTCCCCTTTCTCTGCATCCTCGCCAGCATCTGTCATTTCTTGACTTGTTAATTTTAGCCATTCTGACTGGTGTGAGGTGTTTCACATGGCTCTTACCAATGATTCTACTTAATATATTTGTTTGCTACTTGTATTTTCTCTTATGTGAACTCTCTATTTCTAGTTCAATTCCTAGAGTCTGGTAGCATTAATAAATATTCACATGAATTCTTTATAAGTACTAAGTAATTCTTTGTAACACTATTTCTTTGAAAGCTTATCAGAATTTGTCATGACTGCCTTCTATTACATTTGGTAATGCGTGTTAAATGTGTACACAAATATGGTTTTTAATAATGTGCATCATGTGGCCCAAAAATTATATTTCTAAGGATTTTACCTCAGAAAATAACTAAAATTTATCCTGAGGAAATAATTTATCCTCAGGAAATATCTGAAAATTGTGCTGAAAAGTGTAAAAGAATGGTCACCACAGTGTTGCTTACAATACCAAAACACTGGACCGTGACCTCCAATCGAGAGGGGTCACTACAATGACTTATCGTTTAGCCTTGACGGATTTGTCATGTAGGTCAGTTGTGTATTGACACAGAAAAGTATTCATCATATGGCGTTAGATTAAAAACGAAAAAACAAACAGTGACCAAACAATGCACATATTGCAACGTCGGTTTTTGTTGAACACACACACTTACAGAAGTTCCGCAGTAAGTTCATCTAATATTGAATAGTAATTATCCTTGTTTGTGGAATTGCTTGCACTAATGGAGTTTTTCCCTCTTTTTTTTTTTAACGTTTCAGCATTTTTTTAAAAGATTTTATTTATTTATTTGACAGACAGAGATCACAAGTAGGCAGAGAGGCAGGCAGAGAGAGAGAGGAGGGAGCAGGCTCCCTGCTGAGCAGAGAGCCCGATGTGGGGCTCAATCCCAGGACCCTGGGATCATGACCCGAGCCAAAGGCAGAGGTTTTAACCCACTGAGCCACCCAGGCACCCCACATTTTATTTATTTTTTAAGACAAAGTTTCTAACATTGCAATAGCTCTTTTCCACAGGCTCTGCGTATAATAGGTTAGTACAAGGCACTGAAGGTTTGGGGGTTTTTATGATAGTTATGGGTTCAGTTAATCTCAAATCTTACACAAGTAAATCTAAAATAATTACAAAATATTTCCTTGGCCAGGGGTGCCCAGGTGGCTCAGTGGGTTAAGCATGTGACTCAGTTTTGGCTCAAGTCATGATCTCAGAGTTCTGAGACTGGGCTCCACATTCTGTGGGAAACCTGCTTGAGATGCTCCCCCTCCCTTAGCCCCTCCCCACATACATGCACACTCTCGCTTTCTCTCTCTCTCAAATAAATAAATAAATCTTTAAAAAATATTTTTCCTTGGCCTTTTGTGATTTGAGACCTGTTTTTTAAGATATACCTACTAAAATGATTTCTGAGACACTTCAGCACAAAGTAGAAAGCATTAAAATATCTCTTTATATCTGTTTATTTTAATAGATCATAAGTGCAGTTGTTTTCTCCTCTGTAATGCTAAAGCACTAGTGTCTAAAATATTTCATTAACTTCAACAGAAATACATGTACCAGGGGAGCCGAGTTACCCTTCTTTTGGGGAAAACATTTGTATGATTCCATAAAGAAACTTAACACAGGGCAGAACCACTCAGTCCAGGAAGAGAGTACATAACTAAGGATAATCATTTATTTATTCATTCATTCAATGCCTGGTAATGTCCTCTACAGAGATATAAAAATGAGGACAGTATCATCTATGTCCTCAGTGGAAGACAGATGTCCCGATAACTATAACGGAGTACAGTCTGCTGACATAAGGCGGTACAGGCACAATCCCATCAACTTGAGTGGGAAGTCGTACACAAAGCCTCTCCCAGGGTGTTGTCAGTGCCTTTTCCTTTCCTTTTGTAGTCTATGTTTGTCTGGTTTCTTTTCTTTGAGAACAGATTTATAGTACTTGTAATATAATAAGTAGGTGATATGGCCATTTTCCCCTTAGAAAAATCAAAAAAGAAAGCTATCACTCAAGAGTTGGAACGATAGGCTGGGCTTTGTACTTTGGTTTTCAAAAAACACTATTAAAAAAAAAAAATACTGACCCTTTCCAATGGTTGTCCTTCTACCTCTATAATTTATTTCTAGTACTAAAAAAATAGAATTCTTAGTTCTTTTATGATGTTCAGTTAGCCACTGTATAGTACATCATCATTAGCTTTTGATGTAGTGTTCAATGATTCATTAGTTACATGTAACACCCGGAGCTCATCACCACACGCTGGAATTCTTAGTTTTAAATACACAATCTCCCTTGCTGCGTAACTGTCCTTGACCGTAATAAGTTTGCATAAAACCACCTCGCAGGAATACGCGTCTTGAACTAACAGTATTTCTTCTATCATGCTTTATATTTATCTGTGTTATTATTGAGGTTTTTCCTCCAAGTCATCAGTGAAACAATGTAAGAAATATAAAAAGACTTTTTCCTCTTCAACATCCTAATTCATTCCACTAAAGTGGTAACCAAAGTAGTCATTAACATGAGTTTTTCTCCTTTTCATATGCTCTTGAGTTACCTTATTCCCACAAAATCTTCCTCTCTTCTCCTCCTAAATCCTCAAACTATTAAGAATCTTTTCTAGTTCATGTTTTTTCAAGAGGTCCTTCTGTTCCTTAAAGTGTCTCACCATACTTGATCTCTCTTCTAAAACACATTTTTTTAAAAACCATTTTATTTTTATTATTGAAGTGTAGTTGATAGACATTACATTAAAAAACACATTTTAATTATAGAAATTGATCAATCTGATAACACTCTAAAGGCAAACAAAAAGATAATAAGTTTCTGTTGTCCAGCATGGGAGAAAACCTATACTCTTGAAAATCTGGGGTAGGATATATAAAATAACAAGGTTTCCATTAAAAAAAAAATTAATTGCAAAAAATGCACTTTATCCTAATACTATCTGGAACGTAATTTAATCTTTGCAAATTATAAAGAAGAAATGAGAAAGCCAATTAGATTAAAGGGGAAGGAAAACAATCACACCACCACCTCGGGGGCATCATCATGAACATTGATATTAAAGGGATTAATGCCTATTAATAGGGAGTTCGACTTGACATATCGCCAGATAAAGCCATTTTGCTGAACTAATGAGGAACCTAACAGTACTAACAGCACTGACTCATTGCCGGAATACGGTGCAGACAGATCTTTCTTTGTCAGCGATGATGGTCAGTGACGTGAAGTCCCTCGCGTCCTCTCCAAAGCCCGACCGAGCAACAGGAGGCCCCTGGTGAGAATGAGAAGAGGGAGGAACACACAGAGGAAGGGGCCGTGATGTCTCACTTCCAACAACACCTAATCAGTGTGTAGTGACAACAGTTACAATTTGAGAACAAATGATTTCCGTTTCAAAGGGTCCCGACTGCCTACAGAATGGAACTCGAACGCCTTCTTCCACACCCTCTGTGACCCCGAGCGTAAAAGTCCTTGCTCTGTTTCTTCCCTTCACTTCCCACACGTCAGTCAAACTGGACTCCCTGTGGCCCAGGCTCTTCCTCATACGGACCCTCTACCCTAAGAGCTTTTCCCTCATCTCTTCCTGTTCTAAACTGACCCCCATTGGAAGGCTAAGATCAAAAGCGGTTTCCACCAGGAATAACAATATTCTCAACAGCGAGCAGGTGCTTTCTACTGACTATGTCCCAGCTACGTCCGCGTACTTACTATCTCTTTTACCTTTGCAGCAGCTCCTCTTACATGAACGAAACTATTATCCCCGTTTAACCGCTGAGGCCAGTAGCTTCTCGAAGGTCGAACAGCCCCGATGAGCTCAGACTGAAACTCCGAACTCCGAATCCAGAGCTCCTCCCCTCAACCACGGGGCTGGGCTCCTGCACGGACACCTGCCCCAAGTGCTGCGAATTGAGTTCGCTCTTTGACGGTACGTATGGGAGAGAATGATCACAGCTACACTCCCTGAAAGTCCTATTTGTTCTGGTTTAAACAATTCAAGAATGTCTAGGCTCAGGTAACAAGCCCCCAGGAAGGTCAGTTCCTGTGCTGGTTACATCAGCAGATCAATAGCCCAACGCCTGGAGGAACCAAACTTCCTACCCTCGTCCTCCATCAACCGGCGCCTGTTTGACGGCTGGCTTGACGAGTGGCGGCCGCACCTCCCGGCTCTGCACCGTCACCCGCCAAGTGCCAAAGACTAGTTTTTAAATCTCCCACTACTGGAGGATTCTTTCTCCTGAGGCTTCCTTCTTGTGAAGGGATTGCAACATACAACTCTAATGCTTTCTTATCCTTGGGAAAGTGGCATGATTTCTCTAACTGGTAATTTTTTTTAAAAGATTTTATTTATTTTAGAGAGAGAGAGAGAGAGAGAGAGAGAACGAGAGGGAGCTCGATGTGGGACTCGATCCCAGGACTCCAGGATCACGACTTAAGCCGAAGGCAGTTGCTTAACCAACGGAGCCACCCAGGCTCCCCTCTAACTGGTCCATTTAAAAGAGGAGTAAGCGAGCGTGCTTAACTTGGTTTTGGCTCTCTTCCTCTTCTAGGGAGCCAACCTTTCAGCCAAAAGCATATACGTTTTCCTCTGTTTCTCCCAACAGTAATTCTTACCTGAGCAGCCTTCCTACGTGGGAAAGCTGCTTCAATAAAATCTGCCTGTGAAGGCGTAAGCCTGTTGGAATCCGGGGGTTCAGAATCAGTGAGCCCATTTGGTCCAGAAAAATCAAAGTCACATCCGCCACCTCAGCCTCACTGATTAAACAATAAAAAGGTGATGTTTTTATGTCTATATTTATTATTTGTTCATTTCTCAACTAGTTGAGAACTTGAGGGGAGAGAGGAGCTCTCTGTGAGGTTCTTTCAAGCACCAGAAGCTTAGCAGACTTCCATGCAGATCTCGTTGGCTACAATTAGGCCATGAACTCACTCCGAAACCAATCCTGGCCGGGGACTATATACTTCCTAAGTCGCTTACACCCAGGATTTACACTAGTCTTGTGGGGACGGGGTGGCGACTGGGAAAAAAATGGGATTTTTGCCAATAGGGAAAAGAGAAAAAGGGCTAGGAAGCCAGCAACCTAGCATCCGCTACTACATGACCTGGGGGCAGAACGCGTGTCTTCCAGCCCATGGAAGCTGACCAGCAAATATCTGGAACCCAGTGGGATCACTCCTAGTACATCTACCGATGCAGTTAAGAGAGGAAGAGGTTTCTTCCTGCCACTAATTTCAGGTTAGGAATCCTTCTGTTTCTGTTCCCTCATCTCTTAGACCGACTTCCTTCTGGATGACAGGGAAATTCAGTGTAGTCAGAGAACCAAAGAGTAAGTACCTATTTCTGTTAATAATTTTCTCTTGCTTGCGCTTACAGAGTCATTTCAGGAATGTGAGGTATAAGGAACTAGAGAATCTGCTCTCCAGGGTAGACACCCTCCTCTCCCAACCCCTCCCCCACCATTCAATTTCCCTTTGGAAGAAAGGAATGACATAAATCTAATAAATAACTAATCTTGGGAGCTGTCAGGAAAGAACTCACCGGTCATGGCCCCAACTCAAGGGTCTCCTGGGCAGAACAATGGACTTTCTTCTGTGAAAGCTTTTCCTTTCCTCCTCCCTTTCATTTAGTTTATAAACTCTGGGAGCCTAAGAAATCATTGCTAAAAAAGAACTTTGCTGGCATACCAGAGGCGATGCACTTACTTTACATAAAACTGCTCAGATTTTTACAAAATTATCTTGTGCCGCTTTTCTATTTAAGTGTCCCTTCCTCTCCCAGAAGCAAAATGCCATCCATATGAAATTTTTAAAGCCAACTTTTCTTTAGACATTTGCCATTCAAATACCAAAAAAATAAGCTGGCTTAACTCATGATTGTCATTTGATATTTATATGTATTATTTTCCTTAGTAAGCAGAGGGTTTTAAAAAGTAAGCAAACGATGACAAGATAATACCATAAGGTGTCACAAATGAGTGACAGCCCTTTCCTAGGAGACATGTACATGTGCACACATAAATGTTCTGTATTAAATAAACATGTATATGTATACATTTCGTAGTTATAAACAAATGGAGAAAGAAAATCAAAATGAGGTATTAGGTTATAAGGTAATTTAGAGCAAAAAAAAAAAAGGTGTGGCGAGTGTACGCTCTGTCCAGAAAATTGAGATATATGATCACATCTAGCATAGTTTGAACAAATTAATATGGCTTCTAAGCTCAGCTGCATCTTCTATATTCAAAACAAAGCATAAGAAATGTGTCTGTTAATTTAAAACATCTGTTCCTACCACCACAAGAATGTGAATAAGACTGAAAATGCATATGGATTATTCATCAATAAAAGTACAAAGCCTCTTATATTATTCCTCTCACACAATATTTTAGGAAGATAGAAATTCCCAGATAGGAAACTAGCATATCTGATTACAATGGACAGTTTATAAAAACCCATCAAGGCAAAAGAATCATCTGAGATACCGAGAGTCCAAGGCTCACCACCTAGCACCCAAGGGTTCAAAATCTCTCCTTTTCCTAAAGAAATGTATAGGGAGAAAGCCCTCACTTGGGCCCTGGGGTCAGGAGGTTTTCTCACCCTAACAGCCTCCTTAAGCAGAAATGCACAGCTCCCACCTTCAATCCATACAAGTAAGACCCCAAACTGGAAGTCATCCAGACAGAGCCAACACTTATTTCTGGTGCTGACTGCCCTGTCTTGACTTGAATATCTCTAGTTAAAGGAAATTCATTGCTGCTCCCAGCACAGTGATGATGTGCTACCACTTTTCTGCAAAAAACATCAAGTTTTTATCCCAGAAGAAGTACATTTTAATACGACTAGCTTTCCTACTTAAAAACCTATAATTTAGTATTTAAAAATAAATGAAGATGGACCAGAGGCACTTAAAAATGTTGAATTCTTGTGGTTTGTCTTGTTAAGCTATAATAAAAAACAACAGTATCCTACAATACCCAATAGTACTCTTACGGGAAATTAAGGAATGGCTGCTTTTATTGCTTCCCTTCTGAGTGGATCCACCAGAGGCCAAGCATTCCCCCGATGGCTACAAAGTTCAGAATGTTTAATAGTAGCCACTGGCCAAGAGTCACTACAGGTTTAGGGGGACTTTGAGCACTTAATAGGAGAAGCTTCCAAATTTTCTTCCTTTCTCTTCTCCACAGTCTCTCGAGCATGTTGGTAAATACCAGCCCAAGTGAAAGTCTGAGGCACGTTCATGTCTGTAGGGCTCTGCGTCTTGCATTACAGTCACAAAGAAAAGAAAGTGATGTTGGAGCACACTAGCATTAAAGAGCGACTAGCGGTGAAGAGCTTGAATTGTCTTCCTTTATCCTTCGTAGCCTTAATAAACAAGGCCTACAGATCAGACCCAAAGTTCTTGATGTTTCTCTGCCCTAGTGTAAACAGCGGGTAACGCTCCTAGTGTATCCAACTTTGACAAAACTCCAAAAATATTTCATGAAAATTTTACTGGACACAAGTCAAAAACCTCAATGAGATACTATCTCATATCTGTGAAGACAGCTATTATCAAAAAGACAAGATAACAAGTGTTGACAAGGATGTGGGAAAAAGGGACCCCTTGTGGCACCGTTGGTGAGAATATAAATTGATACAATCAGTATGGAGCTTCCTCAAAAAATATAAAATAGAACTACCTTATGAATAATAATAACTTTAATAAAAAGAACTACCTGATGATCCCGCAATCCTGTTTCTACATATATAGCCAAGGAAATGAAATCAGGATCTTGAAGAGATATCTTTACTCCTATGTTCATTTCAGCATCGTTCATAACAGCCAACATATAGAAACAACCTACACAGCCATCAACCGGTGAACCAATAAAGAAAAGGTGGCGTATATATCCCAAAAAACACTATTTCGCCTTAAGTCGGTAGGAAATCCTGCCATTTGCAACACCCTGGGTGGGTCTGGAGAACATTACGCTGAGCGAAGTGAGTCAGATGCAGAAAGACAAGTACCGCACAACCTCATTTATATACTGAATCCAAACTAGTCACACTCAGAGAGCAGAGGGCAGAAAGGTAGCACCCAGGGGCTGGGGCAATTGTGCAAGTTAAGCAAAAAGAACAAATTCTGGAGATCTAATGTTTACAACAATATGACTATAGCGGATAATACTGTATTGCATATTTGAAGTTTGCCAGGAGGATAGATACATAGATATATGTCTTTCTATATATCTATATATATTTTCGTTTCAAGTTTTTATTTAAATAACAATTAGTACTGGCTTCAGGTATAGAATTTAGTGATTCATCATTTACATATCACACCCAGTGCTCATGCTAGGAAGGTAGTAGATAGTAAGTGTTCTTGCCACCACCAAGAAAGAAAGAAAATGGTAATTAAGTGAGGTGATAGGTAAGTTAATAGTGTGATTGTGGTGATTTTTTTCACAATATATACATATATCCTATCATTAAATAGTACATCTGAAATACATATATTTTTCATTTGTCAATTATATTTCAACAAAGCTGAAAAGCTTCTGCACAGCAAAGGAAACAGTCAAAAAAACAAAAAGCAACCCATGGAATGGGAGAAGATATTTGCAAATGACAGTACAGACAAAAGGTTGATATCCAGGATCTATAATGAACTCCTCAAACTCAACACACACGAAACAGGCAAACATATCAAAAAATGGGCAGAAGATATGAACAGACACTTCTCCAATCAAGACATACAAATGGCTATCAGACACATGAAAAAATGTTCATCATCACTAGCCCTCAGGGAGATTCAAATTAAAACCACATTGAGATACCACCTTACACCAGTTAGAATGGCCAAAATTAACAAAACAGGAAACAACATGTTTTGGAGAGGATGTGGAGAAAGGGGAACCCTCTTCCACTGTTGGTGGGAATGCAAGTTGGTGCAGCCTCTTTGGAGAACAGTATGGAGATTCCTCAAGAAATTAAAAATAGAACTTCCCTATGACCCTGCAATTTCACTCCTGGGTATTTACCCCAAAGATACAGATGTTGTGAAAAGAAGGGTCATCTGTACCCCAATGTTCATAGCAGCAATGGTCACAGTCGCCAAACTATGGAAAGAACCAAGATGCCCTTCAACGGATGAATGGATAAGGAAGATGTGGTCCATATACACTATGGAGTATGATGCCTCCATCAGAAAGGACGAATACCCAACTTTTGTAGCAACATGGACGGGACTGGAAGAGATGATGCTGAGTGAAATAAGTCAAGCAGAGAGAGTCAATTATCATATGGTCTCACTTATTTGTGGAGCATAACAAATAGCATGAAAACAGATTTTTAATGGAATACGTAAGACAGATGGCAAGCAAGGGCTCAACTGTAACTCCCCTTTCCTTTCAAGAAAGCATATCAAGCAAAACGAGGAAAGTAGTATTGTCACTAAGATGACCTTAAAACTGTTCAAATTAAATAAACAAAGAACAACCTCCATCACTATAACAAATTCCTTGTGACATTCTTCACAACTGCTAACAACACTATAGTGAAGCTTCACCTGGAGTGAGAAGGACACACGAGACTGTAATTCAAACTTAAGTACTACAGGATATTGAGAATTTGAAAGCCCTAGAGCTGCATGGTAGAATACAGTAGTCACAAGCCATATGAAGCTATTTATATTTTTATTTTTTTAATTAATTTGCATTAAGAAAAAATTTAAGTTTAGTCCCCCAGTGCCACCAGCCACACTTGAAGTACTCCATAACCACATGTGGTTCATGGCCGCCATATTGGATAGTGTATCTGCGGAACATTTCCCGCAGCACAGAAACTTCTACTGGATGGCACTCAGCTAAGGAATGTCGGAGAGGACCTAACGCTCTCGTTTTTAAATTTAGAAACTGAAAGCTCATTTCATTCAAGTCACTTACCCCATGCCACATAGCTAGTAATTACAGAGCCAGGACACAACCAAGACAACTAGACTCTATCACTCAGTCGTTTCCACTCTGACATTTTTTGTCACCTAGATGATATGAGTGCTAGTTTCTTGCCAACTGCAGGTCTGGGTTCTTTCGCAAGCACGCTCTCAGTTAATCCTCCCATCAACCCTATGAGAATTATAATCCTCATTATATAGAAGATGAAATTAGACTCAGCTATATAAAATATAATACTTGAGGCCACACAGCAGGTATGTGGCAGTATCAGGATTCAAACTCCAAAGCCTAGATCTTTCTACCGTGCCATATGATATAGTAGTGAAGCAAACACTCCACATTTTTAATGATCCCTGAATTTATTTTCTTTCTTTCAAATGTGTTAAAATTTAGTGTCTCATAATTTACTTTGTCAGCATTTGTGAGCAAAAGCATTCCAAGTTGGAAAATGTCAACACTTAACATTTTTGATCTGTGGAAGAGGAATAGCTTTGTGCAACTCTTCCAATCACAAACGTTTATGGCAACGGTAACAGCAGTTAACCTTCACCGCATGTTGTAGGTCACAAGCACAGAGCTAAGTGCTTCATGTGATCTCCTCTCGCTTTTATGACCACCTTGGGAAGTAAATAGTTCATCTCCATTCTACAGATGTAAAAACTGAGGTTAAGAGTCCAGCGATCTACCTCTAGGGAAAAACCTAATAAAGGAGAATTATTTACTTGTGGTGACACCAAAAGAAAGCTACATTATTTTTATTCAATATAGTGAAAATATTGAAATGAAAAATTTATTTTTCTCCTCACACTCAAGGCCCCTGTCACAGTTAGACGTGTGAACTAGGTTGTTGCCTCCTTACAGACTCTTGATTTGACATGGTCATGCTCTTTCACCAGGGCTGACTTTAGAGAAAGTCCTGAGAGCACAGGGGTATAAGGGTACTGTGGGCTAAGAAACAGAACCCAAACTAGATTTTTCAGTGTCTCTCAAGCTATAGGACCCTCCTGGGTATTCTGACTCCCTTCTGTTCATTTTTGGCCTCAGGAATGGGGAAAAAAAGAGGAAAGCAGGAAAGAGAGTGTTAAAGAGAAGAGAGAGACAGCGGAATCAGGACAAAACTGAGAGATGGCTTTGGAGACCAAATCACAAGTCCACACAGCTGTCAAAGTTGGGACATAACACGTTGTCGGGTGTGTGCATGTGCATGTGTGTGTGCGCGTGCTTGCGTGTGTGTGCAAAATACAGCATATACAGATTGTTAAGATCGAACGACCGCCTCCAAATATTTCCTGGATCATGCGATAGATCTAGTACATACCAGGGTAGGAGAGCCTTAGCTACACGGGCAGGGGTCAGCTAGGGACAGCTGGCTCTGCAGGAGGTCAGGACCGAGACTGGCAGAGACAGCTGCATGGCAGGTGCGGCACGGAGGGGGCAGGCGTGTAGAGGTGACGGTGAAATAGGCCAGTTGTGTTCAGAGACAATAGGAAGACCGGCTCGGCTGAGAGAACCGGGTTTGAACGCTCTCCCTCTCGCACTGACCACCTGTATAATTTCTGGACAAGTGACAAGAGCCTCAGTTTCCTTATCTGTAAAGACAACACCTACTTCCTGGGACTGTCGACACAGTAGGTGCTTAATAATGGCTCCCTTCCTCTTGTTGTTCTTCTTGGTTGGTAAAGAGATTTTGTGGTGGTGGAAAAGCCCATGGCAGGCCTGGCACCTGGGTGTCCCCCCACATTATCTGCTTTGCTCTACAAAAACCCCCCAGGAGAGGCTTTATTTACACCCCCCTCACACAGGACGTCTAAGTTCATGGAACTGGCTCTAGGTCACAAAGCCGGTCGGCAGCGGAGGAGGAAGGATCCAAACGCGGTCTGCCGGTGGCAAGCATCACGAAAGTTCCACCGCACCTGACAGCCACCCCCGCCACCCCCCCCCGCCACCCCCGCCGGCGGCAAGGGATGAGACCGGAGAAGCATCACGGGGAGAATCCTCACAAGACGGACTGAGAGTGAGTGGCGAGCAGCCGGGACCCAGATCCACGTCCTCATGAGCTACATCGATTTTATGGAATTCTTCTGGGTGAAGCTGATGCTTTGCTATTTCCAAACGGACCCACTCTCTGCTTCTGGTCACTCGCCTGAGAAATGGATTAAATTCAAGAACTTCGCATCCCCTGCCCCAGCTTTCTCACCTAGGCTACGGAGAACTTGGACTACGTGATCTCAGAAGTCACTTCCAGCTCTGAACTGTGTGTGGGTAGAATTTGGGATCAGAACAGGGACATCCCACCACCACCCTCAGAGCCAAGCCCCCACCCCGCCCCCCATGAAGCCTCTTACCCCACAGAAACCCTCTCACCTAAAGGGTTGTTTAATCAGAAAATTCCAGAATAGTGTCTAAATGTTCTCAAATTCTCTATTTTAATTCAAAATACAAAAACATACATTCATTCGATTTCATTCGATGCCCTTCTCCAAGACCAGATCAGATGCAGAGAGAACAGCAATTAATGACACACACAATTAACTATGTCCACAATGCATCATCTACGATTTCAGTTTGAAAACCCTTAAAATGGAAAAAAAAAGATTGCAAATAAATCCAATTGCAGAATCTCCCTGGATGTCTGTGTTTTCCCCAATCTTTTATAGTTGTTTCCCTTACACTTAATTTGACAGCAAATTTTTAGTGACTCACCTCTGCGGAGTCTTTTTAAAGTATTCGCCATAGTTTCCTTAGAAACAAGAACATTACTTCTTTTCACATTCACATTTCGGCAGTTTAATTAAACTATAAGTCAGATTTTGTCGTCCCTCTTCAGCAGCTCCTCCAGGGGCGAAACACCTTCCGGAGAGGACAAGCTCAAGTGCAGACAGGGCTCCTGCCCGCCTCTCTGACCTCGTCCTGCCCCGGACCTTGACCGCAGCCGCTGACTGACCTCCGTGAACCTCCTCAAATGGCCAGGCAAGCTCCCGCTTCGGGCTTTACCGTGGCTCTTCCCCTTCTGTGGAATTCTAGTTCCCTGGACATCCAGGCTGACTAGCATTGACAATGGCCACTTTTAGGTCTTTGCTCAAATGTCACCTTCTCGGGGAGGCCGACCCTATCGCCCATTAGCAGGAGCCACCCCCCTCCTCCAGGCGGCGTCCCTGTCTCCCCGCCCCCACCGTCTTCCTCCCTAAGGCTCGCCTCACATTCTCTCTATTTTACTCAGTAGAATTCACGCTTCATGAGGGCAAGGATTTTGTCTGTTTGTTACTGGTGCGTTCCCAGTGCCCAGAATTCCACAGCTGTTACTCCGTAAGCTTTCTTCTTGTAATCAATGTATTGTCTTTCGGACTGAATTGCAGAATTACAATAGTGAGTACATCGGGCTGGAGGAGGTTTGGGAACACACACGGCTGAGTCTCGGTAAGCAAAGAAGTCAACTGGTGGGCAAGAGGAGTGCCCTGGGGCACTGTCGCACAGCCTACAAGCCCCACAAGCCCGAGCAGCCACAGTCCCCGGAGGAGCCAGGGCACGAACCAAGGACAGCAAGGTCACCGATTAAGTGCAAACTTAATCACACAGTCTCTCCTTGAACCGGACGCCATTGGCCTCTCCGAGCCGTTGATGCTTTCGTGTTCAGATGCACAACAGCGCAGAGCAACATCAAACACAGAAAACAGGCTGGCTGGCCACTGTCCTTCAGATACGGGGGAACAATGGAAGGAACACAGGTTGGCTTGTTCTGGTCGATCCCTTAATGGTGGTTTTACCTTTAGCAAATCCCTTAAAATCTCTCTTATCCTCGGTTCTTCATTAAAAGGGGGAGAGTATAAAATAATACATGGTCTGCTTATTTCCCTCATCTACTGTGTCAGCTAGATGAATAGCTATGAAAATATATTTAAGAATTGGGGCACTGCATACAGTAAGCCATTCTCCTTGTGTTCACATGGATAGCTGACTTGACTCTAACATCTACTACAGTTCCCGAAAACTGGTGATGTATTTTATAACACTTTGAATTTTAAATGATTCCGAAAACGTATTAAAGAAGAAACACAAGGAAAAGTAGGCTTTGAAGGGCACGGAGTGAGAAAGTAAAGGAAAATCGCCTTCTCCTGAGTCTTTAATGGAAAATTAGGAGAGAAAAAAAAACATAAATCTCCAGAGCAGGAGCTATAGTACATAAGTTCAGAATCGAGAATATTACTGTGAACATCTACAATTACCCAGACTGTTGGACAGTTCAGATACTTCTCCTCTATCTGACGGCCACAAGGATGATCCAAGACGGCTTGTTAGTATCACACACGTCAGTAGCAGGTTGTGATGTAAATGACCAAACCCTCCCCGACCATTTCAGTCCTGTTTTTAGTATAGCATTTATAAAACCAAAATAAAAAAGTGGCAAAGAATGACTTGCCACACCATTTGTTGGAGTTGATGAAGTGTAGACCGTCTTTTCAATAAGGCTCTAACACATGGCTATGCACCACAGTACATTATTAATGAAAAGAAACACATGAGACTTGCATCAGCTTTTCCCCCAAGTCATGAGGACATTAAATTCAAAATCAACTCTACCCTACATGGCAAAAGTTCAGAGATAAAATGTTAAGTTGCTTGTTATTTACAAAAACTATGTAATTCAAAGCCACAGTCAGGAATCCTCCACATCGTACTCCATTCCATGCTTGTACTTTGGGCGGGGCTCAAAGAAAGCAGCAAATGCAACGGGAAGATACACAAAGCTGTGCCCCATTTCGTATCTGACAGGGGAATGGGATCTCATTTTCTTTCTGATCCAAAGAACACAAAGGACAGCCATGAAATGGAAATTGTGTTGGGTGCTTGAGCTTCTTCTCCAATACCTGAGTATTCAAATGGAACTAATTCACTCTGGAAAAGGTATTAATTAATTGAGCATGATTGTGCCAAAATGAGGGATAATCCTCAAACTGTGAGGAAAAGTAAACACATTTTTATAATGATAGGGTCACCTCACTCACTCAGCAACCCCAATCCAGCATTTTACATTCGAAAGAAATAAAGCAAATATAGGAAGGATAACCTACCGCCAACAAGGAACCCTGATAGACACAAGCACCTGTAGGGAAAAACAAAACAAGAATTAAAAGGAATGCAAAACAGACCAGCAGGCACTGCCCCAGCAGACTTGGGCTAAAACCCCATCTACATGCATCACAGTCTGCAAATTGTGCTTTTTCCAAAATCTGAAAAGCTCGAACATTCTGCCCCTTCGGAAAATAACCCCGTACAAGACAACAACACTTCTTGGACACGCACGAGGGAAAGCATCATTAAAACTTACTATTTGAATTTTAAAATAAATGTATTTATAATGGCATGCTGTGTGTGCAGTGTGTATTTTTCTATGTGATAAATCAGCAAAGCCTCCCTCATCCAGTTCTGATTTACGTATCCCGGCTTCGCTGCCACTCTTTGTTTACACAAATCCTCCATTCCGAACCAAGAGGCCAACTTGGCATCCGGCGGTCAGACTTTCATATCTCCATCCCTTTGCTCATTTTTTTTTTTTTTTCCTGCAGGAGACACCCTGGGTCTATTCAAGTTCCTTAAATTTGATCCCATCTCCTTCGTGAATTTTCCAGCCCCACAGCTTTATGTCCTTTCCCCTTCGCCTTCATAGCACTCCGAGCCTACATCATCCATTCCTTCTCGGAAACTTCCTTGCGACACTGTTGCTAAGCCTGTGAAACTGTTGCGTCTACCCCACTACCGCATCTACACAGTCGCTCGGCAGAGGGACTGCTTCTCCTTCTTTGGCTTCCCTAACT
Source organism: Mustela nigripes (assembly GCF_022355385.1). Classification (NCBI taxonomy): domain Eukaryota; kingdom Metazoa; phylum Chordata; class Mammalia; order Carnivora; family Mustelidae; genus Mustela; species Mustela nigripes. The sequence goes on along the minus strand of NC_081557.1, from coordinate 265,751,992 downwards.
CTTCACCTAGTAGGCAGCCGCTGAGGTATCTGGGTGATTATCTATTTCTCGCCTTTCACACAATACGTTCCTCGTCAGGGATGTTACATTTAACAGAGAGACGTGCAGACTGTAGTTACTTGGAAAGAACTCTTCTCTTGGGCTCTTGAACTCCAATACCCTTTTCACCTTCTTTTCACTCAGTATTTCTAATAGACTGGTTATGAATTGATACATCTTTACATTTTCCATTCAGTAAGCATCAAATAAAAAACAACAGAAATTTCTTAGAAATGGAAAAGAAGGTTAAATGTGAATGGAACGCCTATAGTTTCTGAATCATAAAATGAATCTTTTCAAGTGTTATATCTGAAAACAATGTAAAAGTGCAATCTTAATTTTAAAAAACAAATTCATTTTCAACCAATCTTTGAACAACACAACAGGTGTTTTGTTTGGTGGTTTTTTTTTTTTTTTTTTTGCTTGTTTTGTTTTTACCTAGAAACATGTGGGTAGTGTGCTAGCAGCTACTCCCTCTGAAACTGAACCTACAAAACAGATTGGAATAGCATACACAAACCACAGTGGAAACACATCCTGACAACAGGCCACACTTGGTGTCCAAAAAGGGAAGGACACATTTTACTATAGTGCTTCGTTTCCAACAGATCATTCGTGAAGTCTTAAAAATAATAACTTCTTGGGAAGGGACCGGTCTGCCTCATCCACCAATAATGGAATCAGGAACAATCTTCAAAGAAATGAGATGACTATTTACACTTGTGATCTGAATCAAAGATCTCTATGAGCAAATTTATTGGAATGACTTTGGTGCCCTTGACATTCAAACAAGAATAACTTGAGATAAAACCTTGGGAGAAAATTTCTCTTCATTCACACATGTCTCTGAGAAATACTTAGTATTCCAGTCTATGGTATGTCATAAGGGAAATATGTATGTATATATAAATGTATATAATAATCATATATGATACACATGTATATACATAAAATAGTCATATAAAGATCAATTGATATATATTGACAAAATTCCATTTCTACATTGAAGAAATATCCAACTACCCACATCAAAACCCATCCCAGGGGAGTGGGACAGAGGTTATAAACCCACGGGAACGTGAGAACAAGGAAGCAACACCGAGCGTGGTACCACCCTGGGCTGGGCCGAGCCTCTGCGAGAGGCTCCAGTCAAAACGGCGTGCAACTGCGGAGAGAGCCCATCATTAGCAGAAGGAAAGCACTCAATCTGCGTCGCTCTATGATGTACAATTCCAAAAGAAATAAGCTTTGCCTTCTGAGGGCTTTCCTAAAATGGAACAGCTCTACCGGGAAGGCAGCTGCACGAATGTCTCCACTCACACGGCTTCCGAAACCTCGCTTCTCCTCCCTCGAGAAAACAGAGCATTCCGGCGTGAGGCCCAGCGCGCTCGGACATGCATCTCCCCCCAGCGCCGGCCGCCGTCCTCCAAAGCAGGCGGGTTTCTCCCGCGCAGGGCACGGGCACGCCCCAGGCCCAGTGGCCCGCGCAGCTAGGAGGTCATGGCAGGGGGGCTGGGGGCAGCTTCTGGGTCTGCACTAGAGCAGAGGCCTTTTCTCCAAGTGACCCACTCCCACAACGTGGAAACAAAGTTCCTCTCCGCACTCATGGCTTTTTTCTAAAGGCGGACAGCTCTATGAGAGGTCGAGATTGATGCCTTTACTTGCGCTTCCAAGGAAACTCCAGCTCAAGGTGAATTCTGACAGAGGGGGAGGGTCTGGGAAGAGAAAGCGGGCTTCTTCAAGAGAAAATTGGAAAAATAAAAGACAACAGAAACTAGAAGCCTCTAACCCAAGAACTTCACCGGTTTTAAGGCGCAGAATACAACTGAGATACTGCGTAATTTAAATTCCAGCTCAATGTGAAAAAAAGTGCAGTAAGTTTTGCAGGGGTGAAGGGGTCCCATCCAGCGGGGAGAAGGAAGCGGGGGTCCTCAGCTCTCCCTGCTAGTGGCTGATCGCAGTCTCGCCGGCCACACAGGCCAAAGGTTACTTCCTATTCATTAAACTAAGTGTCTATTTTAAAGCCCCTTTTCACATTCTCACATGCTCCTTTAGGAGATACTTGGATGAAATCTCAAGTTTTCAGAGAAAATGTGAACTCTAATTTGCACGAGTTCTCACTTCCAGAAACTCTTCACTACAGAAATCATACCTGGTAAACGGAGTCAATTAGAGAAGTTAAATCCAAGAGCCGCAAAACATCAGCTGGAGTGGGACATGTGGCCAGAGATACAAAGGGGTTGGGAGAGCGCGGTACCGCAAAAGTATGACTCATCGTGAACAAACAGCCACGAGTTAGCATTTAAATGTTCACGCTTCATGTTGTGTTCTAATTCAGCATATGGTGTCTACACCATGGAAGAGTTAAAATAGAATCATTTTCTGGATGGACAGGACAGCTCATGTCCGGATTATTGTAAACCAGGATTCAGATCAATTAACAGAGCCGTTACAGTGAAAACGGGCCAAGTGATTCTGAACTACTCTGGGATCTGGCACACAGCCGCGACGTCACCATGTGGTGTCCTCCTCCCTTCTCCGGAGCTATGTGGGGGAGGGTACTTAGGACTACTTGTGTCGGAGCGAAATTGAGGGATATTGCCACTTGAGCCCATAACCATGAATACAGATGGCTCTGGTGTCACTGAACAATGTATGCAGGATCTAATCCCCAGAGGAGAGCAGAAATGGAAATGTGACAATACACTTCTTCATTTTCACTAGCAGGAAGTTACAAAAGCCCAAAGTGCAAGTGTTCAATATTGGGAAGCCCACCAAGGACCCGTGTTTACATACCCCTACTTCTACTTTACTGATATTAACAGTTACTGGGTGTGCAGACTTTTTCAGGGCAGGTAGTATGTGGTCCGCCTACCAGACATAACCACACACATAAGCGCTCAATAAAGACTTGTGGAGTGGAAGAAGAGAGAGGCTATTTCCCCAGCCAATGTCTTCTCTTTACTCACCTTGGCTTTTCAAGATTAAATCTTACACAGAAGGAACTCTCCAGCCAAGAGTAGAACCAAATATGCTGATCCACCCATAAATAAAACACACTGTCTATCAAATGATCTTTTCCAACGTATTCTGTTATCGGCATTCATTTCTAGGAAAAGTCTGGAAGACTGTGGGATTGACTAAGCTGCATGAGGACTTACAGGACACAGACTAGAACTCAATTCTCTCAACCTCCAGTTTAATAATCTTTTTCTATCTCCAAGTCCCTACCTAGTGTGACTACACAGGATTTCCACAGGTGAACACAATTCAGAAACTGCTTCTCCAGAAAATGTCATGGCAAAGCTGATCTGATTTAGAAACCAGTCACATTTGCTAGAAGTTTCCCTGTGCTTCTTGATTTCATTAAGTTGTCAAATCATAGCGGCTTGTCATCTCGGCAGTATAAGACAGTATAAAAGAACACTGCCAATGATTTGCTTGTAAAAATTCATTTTTCTTTTAATAACGGACATAAAGCTCAGAACCAGAAAGTTGCAACTGACCACAGATTGGGCAGCAAATGTTGATCTTTTTTCCCTGTGCTGGATGATTAGCAAAAGCATCTTACAGCTATCCCCTCGCCAGCCGACTTCGACATTTGGCAAACGACAGAACCACAGGCCAGAGAAGTTAGGTGGTTCATTCAAGGTCATACGGCAGTTTGTCATCGAGGCCAGCGTAAGCTTAATTCAGAAGACTGATTAGGCAGTGCTCCTTCACATGACGAGTATTTTCTTAGCGCCTAGTGTGTCCTCACAGGTGACGTGGAGATGTAAGAATAATGAGGAGCCATCCTGTACCCTCAGTGAGCACACAGCTACCTGAGGAAGACGGAAACTGCACCTTTATCGATGTAATTGTAGAATTCTTCACTGGTGTTCTAGAAGCATGTATGAGATGCTCTCTGAGCACTAAGAAGAAAACACAAATTCTGCCATGGCTCGGTGAGCAAAAGTATCAAAGCGTATGTCACACCATGAGAAGCACACATGTAAATGCTTCTTTTCCAATTTCAAAAATCATTGCCAAGACTAATTTTTTAAAAAGCTTGAGGGAATCTGTAAGATCCTTCAGCTTTCCAGCCTTGACTTCAGTGCCCTTATTTTGAAGAGAAAAAGAAAATCTTGACAGAACCAAATCAAAGTTCTCATCAGGTGACAGCGGTTTTTTTTTTTTTTTTTTTTTTTTTTTTTTGCTATGGGCCTGATATCACTTACTTAATTAAATTAAGTTAAATTAATTAAATTAAGTGAGATAATGTATGTAAAGTGCTTGGCATAGTAGGAGCCAAATAAGATGTGCTCATAAATGTTCGCACTCACTCACTCATTACTAGACAAGGACCATTCCAAGCTAGATGGAAACTCTCAGACATCTATCGGTTCAATTTGTGAAATGATTCTACAATGCCCTGAAGGTGGGAAGAAACCCTAAGAAACAAAGTTTCCAAAGAATCTTTGGAGGAATAGCGCCCCTGGTGTCCTGCCCTCCTCCCCTACCAAAAGAATGTGCAAGTTCTTTAACTTTGCCCATTGTACCAACCAGTCTTCCGAAGAGCGAACCCTGCAGGCTCTTACTAATAATGGCTTCTGTGATTTCAAGAGATTTGGTTCTGAAAAACTCCATCATTCAGTTGCCCCCTGCTGAGCTCTCTGCGAGAGAAAGCACGTTTTCTGCGTTGCTGGGATGATTCTAAATAAGAAACGGCCACCACCAAGCGAAAACATGTTTCTAAGTCTCAAAATCAGAGTCAGGTGGCCTGAGTTAACTCTCGCATCTGATGTATCATTACGATTAAGCCCTGTAAGTTTTATTGTTTCCAGTATGCGCGCGCGCGCACTCATACAATACACACAGACTTCTCCAGGGCAGGACCCCTTTGGAGAAGGCTGCACAGGCCCCGGACGCGCTTCTGGGGAACGAACCTGACCCACCTGCCGGGAGAGGGCGGGCGGGCGGAACCTTTACCCCGTCAACCCCGGCACTCGGCGCGGACTTCGAGGCCAGGCCGCTTTCCCCAGGGAAACTAGCGCGGGAAAGGCAGCTGCTCTGAAGGCTGGAGGTCGACCCAAGGCAGGGCTTTGTCCTCTGCCTGGCCTCCCGCCGCCCCCAGCCCCGCGCCCCTGCTCGGCACCTTCAAGCCGCCCCCACCCCGCCGCAGGGAGAAGGCGCCGCGCCCCGCCCCGCCCCGCCCCGCCGCGGCGCTGATTTGCGGCGGAGCAGGTGAACCCCTCGCCCGCAGCTGCATGAATAATGAACCGAGTCGGGAGGGGACGCCGAGGCCCAGCGCGGTGGATTCGGCCTCTTCCCCCCGGCCCGCCGGCTCCCTTCCCCCTCTCCAACGCGCGCGGAAGGACTTGGCCGACTCCTCGGAGCAGGTGGAGGCTCCCCGCGCCGCGCTTGCCGGGGCCCGTCCTCCGCTGGCCACCGCGCCCCCGCCCCAAACTCTTAGTTCACTCGTGGATTCGTGTGTCCGTGCGCCCCCAGACTGCTTTTGCAATCATGGCGACAATTCCCTCCGACTCCTTTCTCTCCCCCAGCTCGGGGTTTTACTCGCAGGCGGGAGCCCTGGAGGAGACCCGGGAGCAGGAGGGCGAAGTAAGAGAACGAAGCTAAACTCCTATTAATCACTCCCCCCCCACCCCACCCCGAAGTGTCCGTCGCGCAGAGGCGCCTCTCCAGGCGTGTGTCCGCGCCCCGAGCGCACTCAGCCACCCGGTCACACAATCTCCCTGGACTTCACAGGGACACTGCCCGGGGCGAGCAGGAAGGGAGCGTGGCGAGGGTTTTGAGGCGCCGGATTTTACGTCTCCCAGGAGCGGGGTCTTTTCACCCAGGTAAGAGCCGCCGTTCGCTCCTCGCCGACGCTTCACGTAGTTGCTTCCGTTGGGAGCAGCGGGAAGTGGGGAAAGAGAACCCAACCTCGGGGCCGCCGCGACGGACCCCCCACCCGAATGCACTCGGGGCCGGGAGGGACCAGCTTGCGACCGGAATGCAGAACAATCGGGAGCCGGAGCCGCCGAAAGAGCCACTCGGAGCTGCACTCCCTCCCGGCCACCCCCGACCCGACCCCGACCCCCCAAAACTTCCACCCGACACACAGTGCCGTAAACCCGCTTGGCTTTTTCAACAGCAGGACCAGGATCTCTCTCGCTCTCTCTTACACACACACACACACACACACACACACACACACACGGTGGCGGGGAGGGGGCACCGCGCTCTCACCTTCGGAACGAAGAGGCAATGCTGCGAATCCCGCCAGGGCGAGGGCCACCCCGAGCCACACCTCGCAGGCACCCATAGCCGCTTCGCCGCCCGCACTGCCGGGGCGCAGCCTTCAGCATCCGAGGAGCCGCTGTCGCCGGGAACGCGGGCTCCGGCGCGCTCGGAGAGCGGCGGCGCGCGGGCGGCTGCCTCCGGGGAAACGCAGCGCCGGCCGGGCCCGGGGGACACTCTCCGGCCGCTCCGGGGCGCCGGGCCGGGCGGGGGATTCGGTCCACGCGCAGCGGGCGTGCAGGGCGCGCCGCTCCCCGGAGAAGCAGGTCCCCGACGTGGGCTGAGCTCGGGGGGACCGAAGAGGCGGTCGAGCGCGGTCTCCGCGGCGGACTCTCCGGAAAGTTCCCGTCGCCGCCGACCCGACCTCCCCGCGCGGAGACCGGACCGCTGGGCTCCCGGGTGCCGCCGCGCAGACGCCCGCGCACGTCGGTCGGCAGCGGCTTTTCAAAGTTCGCGTGACACCCCGTGGGCGCCGCGTCGGCAGAGGGGGTCGCCAGGGGCCGCGACGACCCGCCCGCCCCGCGGCTGCGCCCCGGCTCGGCGGCCGCTCGCGGGAAACTTTGCGCGGCGCCGCGGCGGCTCCCGGACTCGGCGGCGCCGCCTCGGGCTGCTCGCGAGCCTCCGCGGCGAGAACGGGGGCGGCGCGGGGGGCGCTGCTGCCACGGTCTCGCCTCCGCCCGCGCCCGGCGAGGAGGGCTGCGGGGGCGCGGCGGGCTCCCGGCGGGCTCCCCGCCGACCGCCGCCGCACGCGTGCCCGGGGCCGGGCCGCAGGGCTGAGCCGGGATCGCGGGCGCAGGCGGAGCCGAAAATGTAAATGCGCGGAGGACCGGGCCGGAGGGGCTGGCGGATCCCGCACTCCCGGCCGCGCGCGGAGAGCTCGGGTGCGCACCAGCCCGGCGCCGCCGGCTCCCGGCGTTTAAAGCTCACAGGCTCCGCCTCCCCGGCCTCCCGCGCCGCCCGCCCCGCTCCTGGCGCGGCGTGAACAGGGACCCAGAGCCTCGGAGCTTTGGCAAAGATTCCAGAGAGTCACGTGGGGAAGGGGCGACTCGGGGAGGGCGCCGCGAGGGGAGGCCGGGCGAGCAACCCGATCCCCTCCTTCGTGCTGCGGAGCTCAGGCTGCCTTTGTCTGGGGCGGGATCCGAAGCGGCCACCCCGGGGAGGCGGGAGGGGGGGGGAGGGGCGGGGCGGGAGGGGGCGGGGGTGCGGCCCCTGCTCGTTCGGGCACCGCCCGGAGCCCCACGAACCGGGTCCTCACCTCTCGCTTCCGCAGGGATCCGGGGGCACTGACACCCACAGTCAAGGGCCCTGGCGCCCTCCTCCGCCCCGCGCCGCGCCACCCCTGCAGGACTGAGTGCGTGGGGCGGACCCGATCCGGCTTGCTCGCTCCGGGACGCTCCTGCCGTCCCCCCGTGGGTTCTCCCGGCAGCCTGGGAGGACCCTGGCGGGTCTGTCCTAGGCGGGCCCTCCCGCCGCGAACGCAGCTTCAGCCTCCCAGAGCCGGGCTGTCCGCGGACAGCGCGGTCCCGCGCGGTGGCCCCAGCCGCGCCCCCAAATGCCGGCGATGGGAACTAAATGTCTGGGCCAGGCCGACTGGGGCGCGCACTTGCAGGGTGGAGGCCTTGATTCTGGTCCGGACCGAGTGACGGCAGCAATTTTTATGTTGTCAAATGAAAAGAGCGGGTCTAGGGTTCATCCTTTTACACGATGAGAATGGTTGCACCCGAGACACACTGACCGGGTTCTGACCCACCCAGCGAGGAGACGTCCGGGCTCCGTGAGCTGCCCAGAGACCGATGGAAGGGGACACTGTCCAAGCAGCTGACCCCGAGCTGTGAAACGGTGGGGGTCCTTACAAAACCCTAAAACTGGGCGGACGCTTTTCAGCATCGTTCAGTGGGTCGGCGCCGGCCGACTCCTGTATGCACCACGATTTTAGCCGGAGCAGAAACGGGAACCCCTAACAACCTGGCACTGATTTTTGAGTATTTAGAGGAACCAGGGTTTACCGCTCCCCGTCAGTCTCTCCCTGTGATGCTCTCTGGAACAGGGTCTGTGTATCATCTCTGTATCCCAAACACATAGTAGTAGATGCTCATTAAACGTTTGTCGAAAGAACCTACTGGGAAAAACAGTGCCTGAAAGCAGTGGCCACATCAGGTGCAGCTGGGCGACGTGACCTCCCCTCCCTAGAAAAAGATCCCCTCTCCTTTTTTATTTACTAAGTTGACATTTTTTCCATCTCATATAGTGCTATGAAAACTCAGCTTCCAACACACTCTGGCTCCCAGGTTACCACTGTTAATCCACTCCTTATAGAAATGTTGTAGCCGCCACTGACTGGAAGTAACTTAGACAATTTGTTCTCTCAAGAATTGATTTGATTTGATTTTTAAAAACCATACAGTCATGGCACTCAAAGAAGTTTCAGTAAGACATCTGCTATACTTGTGCTAAATGCAAATGTGCTACTTTTTAAAAAGGAAAGGAAATGAAGGAAGGAGAGGAAGTGGGGGGAGAACAGCATTTCCATGTTACCCCAAATTTATCATATGCTGTCTTTATATATAACCCCCCACACCCCCTCTCCCACCAACCCTGCGCAGGGGCCCACCCCTGCCTACACACTTCATCCTGCCTCAGCCCTGACTGGGTAGAAGGTGAGCGTCCCCAGAGCCCCCACTGCAAGATGATCAAATGGTTGAAAGGGTCAAACAATCAGTAATATTAGCACCTTCCACGGTGGCTTAAACTGAGATGTCAGGAGAATAATTTTTTTTAAGATTTCATTTCTTTATTTGATGGTGACAGAAAGAGAGCCCAAGGAGGGGGAGTGGCAGGCAGAGGGAGAGGGAGAAGCAAACTCCCCACTGAGTAGGGAGCCTCATGCAGGGCTCTATCGCAGAACCCTAGGATCCTGACCTGAGCTGAAGGCAGACACTTAACTGCTTAATGGACTGAGCCACCAGGAGCCCCAGGAAGATAATTATATTAGCATAACCTATTACATCATGATGGAAATTTAGTGGGCATTTTTATGGAAATGCAGCTAATGATAACTAGGTTATCTCTGTTTTAACTTAACCTCATTCCAACAACCAGGCTTTCTGTGACAAGGAGTTGGCATGTCACTAGCCAGAGTTGGGTCTGTATCTTCAGTCGTCTTCACTGACATGTCGAGATTCCACAACTTCTCTTAATGTGTCCCACGGTATCTCCTTGGGTTGTCCCTGCTATCACTAGTGACCTTGCCCTGACCCGGGTGCTGCCCCGTTTGGGGAAACACCAGCAAAAACAAAAGTAATAGCCAGCACGTGTGAAAGTAACCACCAGAGCCTAACAGTGCACACTTTCCCTCTTAGTCCTCTGGCAACCCTGGGTGACGGGCACCATTATTGTCTGCAGTGACTGGAGAAATACTGATGTTCAGAGAGTGATCATTCTGGAGTCAGACGGTCATAAACGGCAACGCACATTAGAGCAAGCAGCGCCGGCTGCAGAGACCAGCGAACCCCCAAACCGCAGGGTCGAAAGACCGCAGAAGATGACTTTCCGCTGACATCCAGCCCCTGGGACTCCGTCTCGCTGCTCCGGCGGGACGCAACACGTTGCAGGCAGCCTCTGCACAGGCCCGACAAAGCGATAAAGGAGGAATGACGATCCCTAAAGGCCTTAGCCCTTCCTCGCAGAGCCCAGTGGCAAGAATGAGTCAAGGGCCCCAGCCTTGACTCAAAAGAGGTCGGACCCCTGACCCCTGGGGGAAAACGGGGGTATTGAGTGAGCACTAACAGGACTGCTCCATCCCAAAGCCTCAGCTCGCAACTTTCTCAAGACAGCTTTTGTTCGGGTTTGTCCGTTTAGGCACGTGAGGATAGTTAATAGTTTTTCTCCTTTTTCTGCTTCAAATAGTTACACCAAAAAGAACACTCAGGTAACACGCAAGTATACACTGATGGGCTCTGCTTTCACATAGCCCCTTCACAGGCTCAACCACAGCAAACACAGACAAACATTTCTCTCTGCTTAACAGAATTCTTCTGATGAAAATAAAGTCATAATTTATAGGCTTTCTTGTAACATGGATTGTTTTTTTTTTTTCTCCCACTGAACAATATAGTTAAGCCACAGTGTTCTAAGCCAAATCATATTGGTCTATCTCATTCTTGTTAAGAGCTGCTTGGGTTTATAGTATATGGACAGGTCTTTACATTTTTGGCCTACCCTCTGTTGAAGAACATTTACGTTGTTCCCAGTTTTTTGCTGTTATAAATAATATGGCACTAAATGTCCTTATAAAAGTCCTTTGTGCACTTACACAATTATCGCCTTGGGATAAATTTTGGAGGTGAAGGTGTTGGGTCAAAGGGATGCATATTTTTCATTTTGATACCTATAATTTAATCTTTGTAAATCTCAAACGGCAAAATGGCATTTTGCTTAACACTACTTATTAACTATGTCACCTCAGGCATCTTACCCTCCTTGAACCTCAGATTCCTTGCCTATGGGATGGACATTATAATAAAAGTCCGTTACTCTAAGTCCTCCCAGGACTTTTATTTGCATAAAATAAAATAAAATTGCTTAGCACCATATCTGACACATAGTAGCCACTTAACAGGTGTTAACCAAGTGAAATATAGGTATTTTTAAAATCTCGTTTTATTTGCTCATTAGTAAAGTAAAACAATTTTTTCTTATATTTATTGTATTTCTTGGTATGTGTCTGAATGACCTCTTTGTATTTCTCTGTTAGTTGGGTTTTTGATTCTGTGTAGAACTGTAAGAGTTCTTCATATATTCAGTATATTAATCCTCTTCTGTGAATTTAGGTATTGCTTTAGAGAACGGGAATGTCTATTCACCATTTATTTTTGTGGGAAATGATGGTTTCCCCAGCAGTATCACTAGAAGGATATGGAAGACCTACTCCCCTCCCAAAAAAGGGGCTTCGTACCTAGGATTTTTTTTCCTGGAATAAACAAAAATCCCAAGTTTTTGTTTTGTTTTGTTTTGTTGGCTTTTTTTGATTGTTTGTTTCCTTCTTCCACATTTGGGACAGCCGGCAGACCTTCTACACAGGTTCAGTTATAGTGGCTGTGGGAAGCTGGGGTCCCTGCATTGCTGTTGTCAAATATTTTTCATATCAGCCCTGTGCCCATCACAACAGCACAGCAGAAAGCCAAGCATCAGAGGTCACTGAAAATGCCAAATGGCCACAGCAGCCAAGAGGAAAATGGGTCACCTCAGCACATTTAATCAAGTTCTTTCCCAAACAGACTATACTGGCTTTTGTTTTATAAGTAAGAGTCCTACAGGACTGGACCTGATTCATCCTACACTTTCCTACTGCATACTTCTGGATTTTTGCAACTTAATTTGTTGTTCTCTGTATCACTAATTACTTTCTAGTTACACGTACAATACCTTGAGTAACTTGTCTATCTAATCAATGTTGGTAATAAGTACAATGAAGTCATGGCAGTGAGAATAAATTACTGAAAACTTTATAGGAAACTAATTTTTTTTTTATTTTACTAAACATCTCGTCACCTTGCTGGGCCACATATTCCCTCTTGTATTTTTTTTCCTCTACTGAAATAACTGAGGGAGGCGGGTATAAAAAGCAGAGGTACAAAGGGAGGCAACAGGATTCCCAAATGCTCTTTGCCTTTATTTCAGATGAAAAGCTATTTCAACAACATGGGGTCAGGAGGGAGACAAACCATAACAGTCTCTTCATCTCAGGAAACAAAGTGAGGGTTGCTGGTCAGTGGGCAGGAGAGGGTGGCTGGTGATGGACCCTGGGGAGGGTATGTGCTATGGTGAGTGCTGTGAAGTGTGTAAGACTGATGATTCACAGACCTGTACCCCTGAAACAAATAATACATTATGTGTTAATTAAAAAAAAAAAAAAAAAGAAAGAAAGAAAGAAAAGAAAAAAGAAAGCTGTTTCAAGGAGCACCTGGGTGGCTCAGTCTGTGAAGCTTTGGACTCTTGATTTCGGTTCAGGTCATGATCTCAGGGCTAGATGGAGCTCCACTAAGGGCTCCATGCTGAGCCTGGAACCTGCTTGGGATTCTCATTCTCCCTCTGCCTCCACCTCTCCCTCTGCCCACACTTGCTTGCACTCACTGGCATGCATGTTCTCTCTCTCTCTGAAAAAGAAAAGAAAAAAAGCTATTTCAAACACACACCACCTCTGCCCTTACTCCAACTTAAACAATGAAATGTTCTGAATGGCTTATTATACAGGATGTGTTAAGTAGATTGTGACTTTTCCATAAAGGGGAGTATTTACCTAGAGATTAAAAATGAGAGTTTAGGGGTCGCCTGGGTGGCTTAGTGGGTTAAGCCTCTGCCTTCGGCTCAGGTCATGATCCTAGGGTCCTGGGATAGAGCCCTGCATAGGGCTCTCTGCTCAGCGGGGAGCCTGCTTCCCTCTCTCTCTCTCTCTCTCTCTGCCTGCCTCTCTGCCTGCTTGTGACCTCTGTCTCTCAAATAAATAAATAAAATCTTTTTTAAAAATGAGAGTTTAAACACATTATTTATTGGCATGGAAAGATTTTTCAAAATATTATTGGGTGGAAAACATAGGTTAAATTATAATAATAAAATGTTTCCATGATTTTGCTTATACACACGTACTTTAATACATTCATACACATATTCATATACACGTCTCAAAAGATATACAGTTGATCCTTGAACAACAGAGGTTAGGGCTATACGGGTCCACTTATACATGAATTTTTTCATATAAATACAGTACAGCATTATAAGTGTATTTTCTCTTAAGATTTTCTTAATATTTTCTTTTTTCCAGCTTCTCTGTGGTAAGAAAACAGTACATAATACATACAACATACAAAATATGTCTTAATCGAGTGTTTATGTTATCAGTATGACTTCAAAGTCAAAGGTAGGCCATAAGTTAAATTTCGGGGGAATCAAAGCTATGTGTGGATTTTAGACTCTGGAGGAGGTCAGTGCCACTAACCTCCATGTTGTTCAAAGGCCAACTGTACACCAAAATATTATCTGAGATTGCAGGTGACTTTTAATTTCTCTTTTTGTCCTGACTGTATTTTCTCATTCTTCTATACTAAAGGCAAATTTAATTGTGCAGGGCAAAATTATGCTGGAGGAATTTTCAAATAACAGAATCAGCTAATCCAAACTGACTTAAACCATACACAGCACTTACTCTCTGTCATAACTAGAAGCTAAGGCTCTCCGTAGAAGATCTTCAGACTCGGTTCCATTTAGTACTTTAACGATGTTATAAAAGACCTGAATTCATTCTTTCTTTCCACTCTGCCTTTGTGATGGACATTACTTGTGCTCGCCCATGTTTCCTGGATACACAGAGATACCGTGTTTTCTCACCCCACTCACAGTCACAAGTGAGGCTGGTAACTACATGTAGACCTGCACTGTGGCGACAGTGACAGTGACCAATACAGCATGTATTACATGTGGCTCTTGAGCTCTATACATCAGATTTCAAAGACAGGACACCCAAAAACAGAATGTAAAGTATCTCAATGATTTTCATATTAATTACATCTGGAAGTGAGAATATTTTGAATATGTTCTCTTAAAGATGTTATTAAAACTGACTTTGCCTGTTGCTTTTTACTTTTCAAAATATGGCTACTAGAAAATTGGGTTTACTTACGTCCACTACACATGTATGAGAATGGGAAGGAGAAGGAAGGAAGGAAGGAAAGAAGGAAGGAGAAAAAAAGGAAATATTTAAAAATAGATCTTCAAAAGCTGACAACATCAAGCACTGGCAATGATGTGGAGCAACTGGAACTCTCATATATATCGCTGGTGTTAATTCAAAATGTGCAGACACTCTGGAAAAAAGTTTCACAGTTTCTTATAAAATTAAACATTGGGGCACCTGGGTGGCTCATTAGGTTAAGTGTTTGTCTTTGGCTCAGGTTGTGATCCCAGGGTCCTGGGATAGAGCCCCGTGTCAGGCTCCCTGCTCAGCAGAGTGTCTGCTTTTCCTTCTCTCTCTCTCCCTACTCATGTTCTGTCTCTCTGTGTCTCTCTCTCTCTCTCTCAAGTAAATAAATCTTTTTTTAAAAAAAATTAAACACGAAGTTACCATATGACTGCATCATCCCACTGGTGAATGTTTCCACAAGAAATGAAAAACCATGTTCACACAAAAATGGTTTATATTGGCTTTATTGGTCACCAAAAACATTTGAGAAACAACCTAAATGTCCCTCGACTGGGAAATGGACAAACTGTAGTGTATCCATACAATGGAATACCATTCAGCAACAAAAAGAACAAACTACTGATACCCACCACAGCATGGTCGAACCTCAAATGCATCATGCTGAATGAGAAGAAGCAATCCCCAGAGCCGCATACTCTGTTTATGTACATTGTTGAAAGGCAAGACCATGGGGTGGACAACAGATGGATCGGTGGCTGCCAGGGGCCGAGGGAAGGAGGGGTTAACTACAAAGGGCACAGGGTAAACCGGGGAGAGACGGAAGTGTCTTAAAACTTGCTTGAAATCAAAATTACATGACTATCTATGCTTGCTGAAACTCACAGAATTGTACCCTTAAAAAAGTAAATTTTACTGTGGGTAAATTATAGCCAATTAACAACATAAAGACACATAACAAAGAAACCTTAGCAAAGAAGCTTTACTTCCAAATCTGGAACAACAGTAACAACAATAACAAAGCCAGTCATGTGAGTCACACGTGGTTCACCTTCTCTTTCTATGGGACAGCACCACTGCAGACAATGGGCTGCATCACTTTTGAGCCAAAACAACCATAGCAATATTTCTTTCTCTGTCTCACTGAATTCTGAAACCCGTGATGGCAGCATCACAGGTGATGGAACCTCAGTAAGCCCAAACCCCGAAAGAACTGTTTGGAACAGAGGCTCCTCCCAACACTCACTGGACAGGCAGTTTGAGAAACACACTGTACAAGGCCTGGGTGTTGTTACTTCAGCCTAACTTAACCTATCCTGACTGACGTGGCCTTCCACTGTGTCGCTTCACTTCCACTAAGATCCAGCTTTTCAATACAGAACAACAACCAGCAATTCTCAGAGGTATATGCTTTTTTTTTGTCCAATCTGTAAAGGGTTAATCCAGAGCCATGTTAGAAAAGCAAGAAACTACTTTCTCATGAGCCCCTCGCAAATGTTATCTTTGTGTTTCATTGGTCCACATTCACTCTCATGCCCGTGAGTTTGGGGGGTTACACACGTGCATGCTATTAGAACCTCTGAAGAAAATAAAGACTCCATGAGATAGGAAATACCAAATACATTCTTCATGAGGGAAGATTCAGCATAATGCCAAGATTACTCCTGAAGCCAGCTGATTTTCAGGGTGTTCTTTCTGAGGCAACACAACGAGTAACTGATATTAGTGAACTCAAGCCCCTTGGTGTGTCTGAGCTCCTCATACCCCATCACCAAGGCTTTTTAAAGACCTCAGAGCAGAAATGACAAAGAACAACATCTTCTACCTTCTCAGAAGCAAACTCATGATTCTGAGATTATTTTCACTGCAACCAAAGACATGGCCTCCACAAAGCAAGGGAAGAGAGGCTGTTGTCTCGCTGAACCCAGGAAGTAACACCTCGCTTGCAGTCTAAATTCTAAGACTAACTGGTTGACTGACTTCAACTAAGTCATAACTAGGTCCTCTAAGTCCTCATCTGTAAAAAGGAGATAATAATACTTGGAATTTATTTACCGACCTGGGTCGTTTTCAGTCTCAAATTAAGAAAATGTCTGTGAAAATCTTCTGAAACATTAAGAGCACCATACAAGTATAAAGTATTATTATTAAGAACTTTCAGCTAGGTCAGGCATTTTTATGTGCGAGGCAGTTTTAAGGCTATGAATAATCATCCTGTAGTCATTGGATATGTAAATGCTCCCAGAGGTCTGTTTCAGCAGGCTATTCAGATAAATCAAAACTGATGATGATGATGTTGATGATGATAACAGTATTTCTCTAATCGTGAGTGAGAAGCAGGAAGCGAGGTAATGATCTCATTCTTCATCCATGGTAGAAGACCTTTAGGCGTCTTTATTTTTTGAAGGTTTAAAGATTTTAAAGATTTCCAGTGATGATATAATAGGAACTGTGACTTTTACTATCAGTGTGAATCTGGTATGTTTGCTCATTCTAATCCATTAGCATTTGATTTTGTTGTTTTTCTCCCTTATTCTACAGGCGTCAAGGAACAACTGAGCAGCAATAGGTCTGGCTTTTGTGCCTCTGGAGTGACTCAATCTTTAAATGATTGCGGACTTGGAAAAGGCAGGGAAAAACCGGCCATGGGTTCCCACGAGAGTCCCCTGGCAGACAGGCAGTCCTGAACCTGCTGTCATTTTTAGGAAGGTATAGAGATGAGAAATATTTCCCTTGTGGGCAGAGACAAAAAAGAAGGTGGAAATGCAGACAATGAAGACCTGTGACCCCGTGTCTCTTAACCTCTTGTTTAGAACCAAAAACTCTATGCAGTGTGAAAGTGCCCCGAGATGGGAGAAATGCTCATGTCTCCGTGAATTAGCACTCTCCTATCTTCTTCTCACCAAAGCGTATCAGCATGAATCTGGATCAATGATGCATCCAATGTGGCATCGGTATAGAAAAATTTAACTTGCAATGAATGAAGTAAGGCCAAAGCTTTTTATAAGATGTAAAGATTTGTACTGTGTTAATTTACTTCAAGTGTTGTAGTCAGAGAAAGACCTGCTACAAAAACAGAGAGCTCCCTCAAATAAGTAGAGGGAAGGAATTGCTGTAAAATGCAATTAATGTCCTAGATATCCAAGGACAGGACACAGTTTATGCATACATGTACCTGTATGCTCTAGCATGGCCAGAACATCAAAATTTTTTGTGCTTTCCACTCACAGGAAAAAAATACAAAGAAAAGTTTTTTACTCTGATTTTCTAAAATTCATCTGAAAAAGAAGGCAACTGTTTTCATCCACAACTGTATTTATAAATCCTCTTAGAACCTGAGTGTATGAAAAAAAACTTATAACAAGTTTTGGATTGAACTAGAGAGTTGTCTATATGATGCTACTATACATACACCACCAAAATAACCTCAGTTATTTTCATCTCTGTGAATGGTTACCTATATCAATGGAAAATAAAATAACACTGATGAATAGAAACATTAATTTGTATTACTCCTGCGATAAACCACTTACATCCAGACTAACACTTTTTTAATTTGAACAGTTAGTTCCCAGCTAGCCTGCCCACCTAGTGCCTATGTGATTGGGAGGAATCCTACCCATGTGCCTATCCACACAATTCTTTAGTAAATACACCTTCTGGTATCTCCAAACACCAACACCCATTTGGAGAAGAAGCTACGGAAGTGACCTGTTACTGAGGAAACATACATCAATTACGTATAGTAGTCAACCTCATCCTGTCATAAATAGGAATGGACAACAAACACCAAAACACGTTTGAGAAAAGTACCACAGCTTGAGGTAGAAATTTAAAGACAAACAAAATAACTGATCCCAGAGTAAAAAGGCATCATGCAAGAAACACAAGAAAACATCTGAGAAGATTAAATTCATATCCTCAGAATTATTTCAAGGGACAGCATTTCTGTAAAATAAGCACTAGCTGCTACAAAAGAAAAAAGAGCAGTTAAAAACTGAAAGGGTTTTTGGAAAATAAAGATAATTTCCAAAATAAGGACAACTTAACAGAATTCGAAATAATAAAATATACACGGCTGTAGACTTTAATCAGTAGTCTGGAATATAAAAACTGAGGGCATTTTCAAAATTTTGAGCAATAAAATATAATACAGCTCCAGGAGACCCAATATCTATCTAAACAGAGTCCTCGGTGGAAGAAAGAGAGAAAACATAAGGAAAGAAGCAAAGAAACAGTCATTATTCATGCTGGGAAGACGGGAGTCTGAGCACACAGCCCTCTCTCTCCCAGCGGATTAGTAAGATGAACAACCTCCATGAAGAGGGCCTTGGGGGTGGGGAGGGAAATGAAGAAAGCATGGCCTGCTTAGGATTTAGTGTCCTGTAGAGATGGCTCGTCTTGCCTGGCTAGGGTGGCTTCTACAGAGCATCTTACAAGGCTGGAGGATCGAAGACCAGGCCTTCAAGAAGTTCTATCGCCCCAGTGGAAACTGCAGTGAAGTTTGATTTTGCATCTACTAGAATAAAATAGTTCTGTTTGAGAGAAGCAGATGCCCCCAGTATAAGGGACCCTGTAGTGCGCCACTCCAGGCCATTCTCAGGAGCAATTATACCATTGAGCTGAACTGTCCCCCTCTTGGGGGCTAAGAATCAACTCCACCCTGCACACACACTCCGACCAATGAATGCTGACAGTATGTCACGTTCCCAGCTGACTCCTGGCTCACCAGAACAACATTCTTCTTAACACTCACCTCCTGTCTGGCCACCACCTACTGGGAACATCCCAGCAGGCTGACTTACAGACACACGTTATGGGGGAGCAAAGCAGGATCTCCGATTGTATAAGAGGCTCAGTGATGTGCCGGGACAAAAACAAAACAAAAACAGGACAGTTGCTTCCCATTGAAGAAGATAAATATATAGAGAGAAGACAATTTAAGAAAAAAATTATTAAGTGGGCACCCGGGTGGCTCAGATGATTAAGCGTCTGACTCCGGGTTTTGACTCAAGTCTGATCTCGGGGTCATGATATCCATTCCTGCATAGACTTTGCTTGAAATTCTCTCTCTTCCTTCCCTAAGCCTCTTCTGCTTGTGCTGTCCATCTCTCTCTCTCTAAAATAAATAAATAAAAATTTAAAATGTTATTAAAATCACTTTCTAATGTTCAAAACCATAGTATTTGAATTTTGAAATTTATTAGAACACCAAAAAAGAGTGAATACTCTGGAAACAAAATGAAAATGTAAAAGATCAAATAAAGAAACTACATTACAACAAAGCCCCAAAATACAAAATTTGGAGTTGTGAGTAAAAAGACATGGTAGACACGTCCAGAAGAGTTGAAACACACACAAAAAGAGCAATCCAAGAGGTAAAAAGAAAACATAAGAGAAGCTTAAAAAGAGAACAGAAGAAAGACTATGCTTTTTGGATTAAAATGGGCCAGGCAAAAATTGACAAAGCAAGAAACAACAAATGTTGAAGAGGATGTGGAGAAAGGGGAAACCCTCTTACACTGTTGGTGGGAATGCAAGCCGCTTCGGAAAATGTGTGGAGATTCTCAAAAAAATTAAAAATAGAGCTTCCCTATGACCCTGCAATTGCACTACTGGGTATTTACTCCAAAGATACAGACGTAGTGAAAAGAAGGGCCATCTGCACCCCAATGTTCATAGCAGCAAAGGCCACAATAGCCAAATGGTGGAAAGAGCAGAGATGCCCTTCAACAGACGAATCGATAAAGAAGATGTGGCCCATATACACAATGGAATACTAGTCATCAGAAAGGATGAATACCCAACTTTTGTATCAACATGGACAGGACTGAAGGAAATTATGCTGAGTGAAATAAGTCAAGCAGAGAAAGTCAATTATCATGTGGTTTCACTTATTTATGGAACATAAGGAGTAGCATGGCAGACATTAGGAGAAGGAAGGGAAAAATGGAGAGAAATCAGAGGGGGAGAAGAACCATGAGAGACTGTGGACTCCGAGAAACAAACTGAGGGTTTTAGAGGGGAGGGGTGTGGGGGAGATGCGTTCGCCCAGTGATGGGGATTAAGGAGAGCACCGATTGCATAAGGCACTGTGTGTTATACACAAACGATGAATCTTGGAACACTACATCATAAACTAATAATGTACTGTATGGTGACGAACATAACATCATAATTATAAATAAATAAATAAAATGTGTGAGGTATAATTAATATTTTAAGGGACATGCATTTTGATAAAATTTGATAAAAACTGTGAATGCCAAAGGTAAAAAGAAAATCCAACACTTTGAGACATTAACACACAGACACACACACAGATTAACTTAGACAAGAAAGAAATCACAATGGATTTCTCACCTGCAACTCTGGAAAGCAGAAAAAAATAGTTACAGGATTCCAGAGAAAAGAAGTAAGATCCAAGAATTCTTTATCACCCTAGATATCATCTCCACAGGAGAGTAAAAGAATAAATTTTATATGATCACAAAATACACTACCTATAAATTTTTCCTTAGGAAACAAAGCAAAGAAAAAATTAATTCAGGAAAAATCTCTCAATTTAGCAAAACACTGAGTGTACAAGAAACAATGGTGAGCAGAAAATCCTAGTTTTTAAAAAGTAAAAAACAAGCTGTTAAAATTAAAACGATGCAATTTGTAAAGTATAAACGTTGAATAAGGATTATAAAAAGTGAAAAGTCACAATTCAAGGAAAAGTAAACAATAGTTTAAAATGAAAATTCCAGGGGGTGCCTGGGCGGCTCAGTTGGTTAAGCGACTGCCTTTGGCCCAGATCACGATTCTGGAGTCCTGGACTGAGCCCCACATTGGGCTCTCCCTGCTGGGCGGGGAGTCGGCTTCCCCCGTGGACCTCTCTCCTCTTGTGCTCTCGCCCTCTCATTCTCTCTCTCTCTCTCAAATGAATAAATAAAATCTTTTACAAAATGAAAATAAAATTCCAGTAATACCTAGAAATTAGAGCTAATGAAAGAGAAGTTTTGAAATAAAAGTTTTTTGGAAGGTAGGGTAGGGGATGCGGAAGCAGAGAGGAGTAGGGAAGTAAAATGGCAAAGATCATCGATCTACTTTAATTTGGGATTTTTTAAAATTTTCATTTATTTATTTATTTATTTGAGACAGAGGGAGAGAGAGAGCACGAGTGGTGGGGAGGGGCAGAGTGAGAGGAAGAGGGAGATGCGGACGCTGGGATCGTGACCCAAGCAAAGGCAGAGGGTTAACCGCCTGAGCCACCCAGGCTCCCCTTAGTTTTGGAATGTTAAAGACGCAGAACAGAATTCTGAAGTTGCTGTTGAGAGTTA
Organism: Mustela nigripes; assembly: GCF_022355385.1. Lineage (NCBI taxonomy): Eukaryota > Metazoa > Chordata > Mammalia > Carnivora > Mustelidae > Mustela > Mustela nigripes. Next base: position 265,730,650 of record NC_081557.1, on the reverse strand, counting down.
AAGGGGGAAAGGAGAAGACAGTGGATGTAGGAAGAGCTGCACAGAATTAAGTCTTCTTCTTTGCCCCAAAAAGTAGAGGACGCATTTGCTTTTCCAACACAGAGGAAACAGTCATAAACATTGTCTGTGCATTAGGCCATACGCAAAATCTCAAGAAATTCGAGAAAGGAAAAAGCCATATACAACAAATTCTCTAACAAATACAATAAACATAAGAATTAACAAGAAAAAATAGTTTTGTCATTTTATAATATGTATGCTTAAAATTTTCAAAGCAATCCTTTAAATAACTATTTAAGAGGATATAAAAACCAAAGTTACAAACTATGAAAGATAACAAAGAAAATGGCTTATCAAAGCCTATGTGATACAGTTGAATATGGCATCTGAAAGCAAGAGGTAGGAATAGTCAGAGCTTTAAAAATGTATTAAAACTGGGCACCTGGGTGGCTCAGTCATTTGAGCTTCTGATTCTTGGTTTCAGCTCAGGTTGTGGGATCGGACCCCATGTTGGGCTTGCTCTGCACTGAGCACAGAGTCTGCTGGAGAGTCTCTCCTTCCTCTCCCCCTCTGCTCCTCTGTTCCCCCCCCCCCCCCCCCTGCTTGTGCTCACTCTTTCTCTCCCTCCCTCTCTCAAATATATAAATAAATAAACTTTTTGTAGTTCTTTCTGTTTGTTTGTTTTGTTTTGTTTTTAATTTATTAACATATAATGTATTATTAGCCCCAGGGGTACAGGTCTGTGAATCGCCAGGTCTACACACTTCACAGCACTCACCATAGCACATACCCTCCCCAATGTCCATAACCCAACCACCCTCTCCCTACCCCCCTACCCCTGGCAAACCTCAGTTTGTTTTGTGAGATTAAGAGTCTCTTATGGTTTGTCTCCCTTCTGATCCCATCTTGTTAAATAAATAAAATTTTTAAATGTATTAAAAGTAAGAAAGATTGAAAATAGAAAAGCTAACATTTTAACTCTAAAATCAAGAAAAAATGATAAATTATTCCAGACAAATTAAAAGAAATGGATTCATAAATGTGAAAACATAAATTACTTAAATACAACATAAAAAATAAGTATAAATCAAAGGCATATGTACTTTTTAGAAAAGTTAATAAAATGGCCGAAGCTTACAACTTAAAGAAAAAGAGAGATGATGAGTATAACTACCTTTTCTTCTTTTTTTTTTTTTTTTTGTTTCAAGATTTCATTTATTTATTTGAGTGAGAGAGAGAGAGGGAAAGCACAGAGGGAGAGTGACGGGGAGAAGCCAACTCCCTGCTGAACCGGGAACCCAATGTGGGACTTGATCCCAGGACCCCACTCAGGGATCAGGACCTGAGCTGAAGGTAGAGGCTTAACCGACTGAGCCTCCCAGATGCCCTATAGCTGCCTTTTCTAAGACATTAAAGTTCATTGCTGAGTGAGCCCTGATATCTCTGAAGACCTCTGTGGTGACTCTTCCTCGGAAGTCACCATGGGAAAGTTGTCCTCGAACAGGGCTCTATGAATTCAATGAGTATTATGGGATAGCAGGATAACCAGGAACAAGTAACAGCGCTTAATCATAGAGATACGACAGCTACGGTTACTGTAATGAATGTGGGGCCCAGTTAGTCATCAGAATGCTTAGACCTGCTTAGATCTTTTGTGTGTAATTGATCACAGTGCCCTTAGAGCCAAATATATAGGCAGTGCACTAAAATCTTTCTTGATTTGTCTATGCTCTAAATTAAATGAAAAACGTCTGACTTAAATTACTACGTACAACAAATAATTGTGAACTCTCAGCCAGTCTCCAGAGCCAAAGCCCTTTGATAGAGAGAGACCGGTGTTCTCTCTGACCTCCCAGAAATGCACATGGTCTATCTTCCTTCTTGACTTCCAAACCTTCGTGTCATTCAGTAGGGATTCTGTGCGTAGGGAAGGAAAATCATCGGAATTTGGGGATTTCTGTGCATCTTAATCTAGCATTCTTAGGATCCATTTCTGTAAACATTTATCTGGTTTATATTGCAATTATTTTGGCTGTATATGCTGTCTCCTCATAGGTCAATGTATCTCAGCCTCTGGAGTGTGACGGGTCTTGAGTCTGGTTACATATGTATAGCAGGGATGAGACGTAGTAGTGATAAGTCCTAAAAAAAGATCAGTATTCCCCTACAAACTATCCCCAAGGAGGCCATTTCAGGTTCTTAGGAAAAGGAAAATTAATTACTTCAGTCAGGGGAGATGTTGCTCTATCACATCTCAGTGTCTCCAAAAGTCTCTACCCATTGCATGTCCAAAGTCTAAATACCATCAGCTCCAGATGTCTCGTTAGTGCAGTAGGTAATGCAACAGTCTCATAAATACCATGAGCTCCAAAGTCCCAAATTTCATGCGAGTCAAAAGAAATGAGATCCTTAAAAAAGAGAGAGAGAGAGATCCTAATTATGATGGCTCATGGGGCAAGATCTCCCCCCATTCGTGGACCTGTGAACTAGAAAACTAGTTAAATGGTGCTACAGTTTGAATCCAGGGTGTGTCCCCCAAGATTCATATGTTGAATCCCAACCTGCAAGGTGATGGTATTAGGAGATGGGGCTTTGCAGAGGTCCTTAGGTCATGAGGCTGAATCCCTCATGGATGAAATTTGTGACCCGATAAAAGAGGCCCAAGAGATCTCTTTCACCCCCCTCACTATGTGAGAACACAGCAAGAAGGTGCTCTCTAAGATCCAGAAGATGGACTGCCATCAGAAACCAAACCTGCCAGCACCTCGATCTTAGACTTCTCAGCCTCCAAGACTATGAGAAATAAACCTTTGTTGTTTCTAAGTCACATAGTCTATGGAGTTGAATTATAGCAGCCTGAACAGACTAAGACATACGCTCACAAAATATGATGGTCGGACAGGGTTAGGGTAACAGTTATAGATGCCCCATTCCAAAGGGGAGAAAAAGGCCAGAAAAGAAGAGTTACTGGTCCCAAGCAATTTCAAAATCCAACTGGGCATATCCGTTAGGTTTAAAAGCTTGGAACAGTCCTCTGTGACTCACAGCTCTGCCCTCTGGAACCAAAGTCCTGCCCTTAAGTCAACCTCCCTTTTTCTTGAAAATTAGAGCTCATTTGCAGACTGTTTCTTGGCCTTACAATTTGGGGGACCAAAAACCTGCTTTCATTTCATTCTGTCTCTGTCCCTTTCAATCCAAACTGGGGTATTTCTTCTGATATAACATCCGAAAAAAAAAAAAAAAACCTTGTGAGTTTCTCCTCTGTATGTCACAGGAACTTGAGCCATTAAACAAAAGCCTCCTCCGCTGTATTTCCTGGATAATCACATCTCTCTTCCTGACTTCTGCTGAGCTGGCCGGGGACACTTACGACTCACATGCTTAATCACTTCAAATTCACTCTGTGTAAATGTCTATACTGATATTTTGATTCTTCCAAAGCACAACAAAAGGTTGAATAACCACTCCCACGGCTTTCTCTTTAGAGCATACTTTTCTGGCAGCGAATCTCCAAATTTTAGCTTCTTTTCTTTTCTTTCTTCTTTCTTTCTTTCTTTCTTTCTCCCCCCCCCCCCCCCCCGCCCCAAACAAGACAGTCTGAAACTTTCCCAAATCAAGTCCCGGTTTCTTTTTGCGTGAAAGTTCTTCCCTTCATTTATCTCCTTCCTCTCTCATTTTACTCCTTTTACATTTAATCAGCAAGAAGAAAGCAGGCTATACCTTCAGCACTTTATCTGGAAATCTTCTCAGTTAGGATCCAAGTTCATTACTTACAAGTGTTATTCCAACACAACTGTGGGCCACAATTCAGCTAAGCTTCCTGCCACTATAGAGCAAAGATTCTCTTGCCTTCAGTTTCCAAAAACATGTTCCTCATTCCCTTCTAAACCTTCAATGCAACCTTTAAGGTTCATATTTACACCAATAGTTGGTTACAACTATTCTGAAGACAGTGTGAGCCTTCTCTACCACACTCTTCACTTCCTGCTAGTCCTCAGGGGCAGTCTTTAACATCCATATTTCTACCAATAATTTGATCAAAGTAATCTATGCTTTTTTCCAAGAATTCCAAAATTCTTCTACTCTCTACACATTACCCAGTTCCTAAAGCAACTTCCACATTTTCAGGGATTTTTGTTTTTGTTTTTGTTTTACAGAAATACCACCTCCTGGTTCCAAAATCTGTATTTGTTTCCTATGGCTGCTGTAAAACATTACCACTCCTTGGTTGCTTAAAACAACACATGCTGGGGCACCTCGGTGGCTCATTGGGTTGAGCCTCTGCCTTCTGCTCACATCATGCATGATCTTAGGGTCCTGGGATCCAGCCCTGCATCGGGCTCTCTGCTCAGCAGGGAGCCTGCTTCCCTTTCTCTCTCTGCCTGCTTCTCTGCCTACTTGTGATCTCTCTCTCTCTCTCTGTGTGTTAAATAAATAAATAAATAAATAAACACATACTTATGATCTTATACTTCTGGAGCCAGATGTCTGAAATCCATTTCACTGGGCCACGTAGCAGAGTCTGCAGGGCCACCTTCACTCTGAAGGCTCAAGGGGTGAATCTGTCTCCACGTCTTTTCTGGCTCCCAGAGCTGCGTTCATTGACTCGTGGCTACTTCAGTCATCTTCAAAGCCGGTTGTAAAGCATCTTGCTTCAGTCATCACCTTATCTTCTGTTTCTATAAATCAAATCTCTGTCTGTATTTCTCTTTCAAGGAAACCTGTGATTACATTAGAGCCCCTGTGGATAATCTAGGATAATCTCTCTATCTCAAAATCCTTATCCAAATTGCATTTGCAAAGGCCCTTTTGCTTAGGAGGTAACATTCACAGGACACAGGTAACCTCACATCTGGTACTTTTTTATTATTATTTGATGACGGACGTTGTGAAACTTTCCTTGTTGGGTGCTAGACATCCCTGTGGCTTTTGAGAAGTATTTTTGAGCTTTGTTGTTATACACCTTTTAGATATTTGGAAACAGTTGGACTCTTTCAAGGTTTTTTTTTTTTTTTTTTTTTTTTTAAACATTGCTAGGAGAGATCAGAACAGTCCTTGGTCAATGTTTGATTTGGCTCCAACAACTTTCTGAATTCCTGGCCCAGTGTCTCGTGAATGATAAAGTTGTTCACTCTTGCTGAAGAGAGCGTGATTTATTTTTGGCCCTTTGTGAGCACAGGCATTGTCCCCTCCACAGCTCTGGGATGGAAGTCCATCTCCAGCCCTTCCTCCCAGGCATGCCCTTGTCAGTGCCCAGCTGAGCAAGGACTAAAACAGGACCTTCTGCAAATCCCTGGAACTCTCTTGACAGCTCTCTCCTCTTTTGGACTCTGCCCTAGGAACCCTAGTTGCTGGTCCTCCCAAAACTCTCAACGTTTTTCTCCATTAACTCAGGAAGACTATTAGGCTCTGCTGGGCCCCCCTCGTCCTGATGCTGTGGCCCCAGGAACATTCTCCAGGCCGTACGATGGGCAACCGTAGGATCCTCTCATCTATTTCTCATCTCAGTGATCACTGCCTTGCATTGCCTGATGTCCAATGTCTGAGACTTGTGGGTTCATATATTTTGTCAGTGTGCTAGTTATTGCGGACACGAGAATAAATTAGGTCCCTGTTATTCCATCTTTGTCAAAAGCAGTTCTTAAAATTTATGTGAAAATACAAGGAATCTAGACAAGCAAAATAATTCTGAGAAAGAACATATTTTAAGGAATCATACGACCACATGGTTTCATTAAAAAAATGAACTAATGGTACATTCAATAATGCAAATAAATCTTAATGCAACAAAGCTACAGTAATAATATAGTATTCGTGATTGTTAATTTTAGGTGTCAGTGTGACTGAGCTCAGGGACGCCCACATAACAAATAAGACATTATTTCTGGATATGTCTGTGAGAGTGTTTCCAGAAGAGACTAGTGTTTGCATTGGTTCACTGAGTCAATCTTACCAATGGGGGTTAGAATCATCAAATCCTCTGAAGGCCCAAACAGAAAACAAAAAAAGGCAGAGGAAACACCAATTTGCTCTCCTTGGTTGAAATGAGATATTGATCTTCTCCTGCCCTCAGACATCGGCACTGGTTCTCTGGCTTTTGCACTGGGACTTGTGCCATTGGCTCCCCTGATTCTCAGGCCTTTGGACTCGGACTGAATTACACCACCAACTGTCCCCCTTCTCCAGATTACAGACAGCAGGCTGCAGGACTTCTTGGCCTCATAACCACATGAGCCAATTCCTATAATTCCTGTTGTTGCCTGGGTGGCTCAATCGATTGAGTGATGTGCTCTTGATTTCAGCTCAGGCAGGTTCTCAGGGTGGTGAGCCCAGCCCTGCATTAGGCTCTGTGCTCAGTGGGAGTCTGACTGAGATTTTCTCTCTCCTCTCCTCCTCCCTCTGCCTTGCCCCTGCTCTCTCTCTCAAATAAGTAAGTAAATCTTTAAAAAAATAAATCTACAAATGTATCCATATATGATCTATATATGTATCCTATTGTTTCTGTTTCTTTGAAGAATACTAATAAGTATCTATATAAGGATAGATGTACTAATCATTGGAAAAGTCAAGTAAGTTCAGAAATAGACCTTATTATACATATATGATCAATTGTTTTGTTACTATTTTTTAACAAAGAAGGGGAAGGAAAAGTTTTTCTAACAAATGATGCTGGAATAATTAGACATTCATAGGAAAAATAATGAACCATGAATCTTACCTCATACTATCTGCAAAAATTAATTTGAAATGAATCATAGACATAAACTTTAAAGTTAATATCTGTAAAAAGCCATAGAAGAAAATTTTTGTGTTACTGGGTTAGACAAAGATTTTCTTAGGTCAAAAAAAATGCAAACCATTTCTCAAATTTATAAAATGGACATGATCAAATTTAAACTTCTGCTTTTGAAAGACCTTGTTGAAGGAAACAAAAAGACAGATTGGAAGAAAATGCATGCAAAACACATATCTGAATAAGATATTGTACCAGACTACATAAAGAAATCTTACAACTCAATAAGAAATAGGCATCCTAATAAAAAGTGGGCAAAATATTTGAATAAACATTTCACCCCAAATAAGGATGTTGATAAGTATGTGAAATATGCTTAAGATCATTTGTCACTATAGAAATCCAAATTAAACCATAATGAAATAGCACTGCACACTTACTAGAATGACTAAAACTAAACCCTGAAAATACCAAGTGCTTAAGAGAAGAATGTGAGTCACTGGGACACTCCCATGTATTCCTTATGGGAATGTAACGTATTTTGTTTTGTTTTGTTTGTTTAGTCAAGTATGGTCTTAATGAATGACCCATGAATCTCACTCTCTAGTTTAAGAGAACTAAAACTTTTTGCTGACAAAAAGACCTGTACATGAATGTTTATAGGAGCATTATAAATTATAGCGCCAATGTGGAAACAACCCAGAGGTCCTTCAACTGACAGACAGATAAACTGTGGTACATCCACAAATGGAATATTATTCAACAATAAAAAAGAGTGAACTGGTGGTACTTCCAACAATATAATCAATCTCACAAGCTTTATACTGAGAGAAAGAGTCTAGACACAAAAGGTGCATACTAAATGATTCCATTTATATGATTTCTGAAAGCAAATCTATAGGGACAGAAGTCAGATCTGGAACTAGGACTGGGATAAAGGGGTTAATTGCAAAGGAACATGGGGGAATTTGCTTAGGTGATATAAATATTTTATAACTTAACTGTTTGTGAAAACTCATTGAGATTTAATTTAAAAGTGTGACTTTTACCTCAATATAACTGCCTTTATAAGTCCAGCCACAGAAAACCACATACACACTATGATCCCACTTATGTGAAGAAAAATTAAATGCATATATATATATATATATAGTTACTTATATAAATGCACATATAGAGAAAGACCTAGAAATATATACAGTAAGGTTGGATGTTATTGAAGGCTGGGTTCTCTGGAAGCAGACCTGACAGAGCATCTGGCAAGCAGGGTATTTGTTAAGGATCTGTGCTTGTGTTAAGAGAGGGGAAGAAGCAGGACGGTGCAAAAAGGTGACCCGCAATACAGTGTCAACCTAGTTTCACTCAACCCTACATATGCCTTCTCAGAGGTGTTCCGTACTGGACCGAAACAGCCAGAATTTTCGCCCCTCAGTGGATTGGTGAGAATGACTGTGAGACTACCCCTGCTTTCACTCCTTTATTTCTAGACCCATTACTTTCTTTTAGGGGTCATAGACGATGGTGCCCCATCCTCCTGGGTATGCTTAAACTGCACCTATTGAAACTATTAGGCTGGAGGTTTCTGCATGGTGCCATCTGTGATGTGACTGATAAATCTCATGGTGAGGGACATCCTTCTGCATCTTCTTTTCTGACAAGTGGTCCCCTGGTCTGGTGTAATGTTTTCTTATTGGGATCCCATCCTGATGGATCAAATACTTCATAAGCTCTCAGACAGTCATGGTGATTGGCTCTTGTAGGCAAGAAAGGCAAACCTATGCCCAGAACACTCAGCTTTCCCAGTTAGAACAGATCTCTGGCCCTTCCAGGACAGAAATATTTCAATGTAGTCAATTTGCCACTAGTGACCAGCCAGTTTCCTTGAAAATAGTGCCATGTTGAGGACTTGGTATTGGTATCTCTGGCTGGCAGTTTCAACTTTCAGTGGCAGCAAGAGCCTGTCAGCCTTGATAAGTGGGAGTCCAGGACCCATGCAGGAACCTTCCTCTCTCCCACCATGGCCATTCCATGAACGCGCCCACGAGCAAGCACTGAGTTAGCCAATGACCGAGACTAGCTGACGTCAAACGGCCAAGCAATTCTGTCTCCTCGGTTGTTCCATGCCTCTTCCATGACGGGTGCTCTCTGAAGGTTGTCCACACATTACACGAAGATCTTCATGTTTCCTATGTATCCACTGAGATCCTTTTGTGGACATTGCCCATGAGTTTATACATTTTCCAAACTCAGCTACTTCTCTCACACAAAGTAGATAACCAGATACGGTGCCTGAAATTCCGTCCTCACTTAGCTTTCAGTGCCTCTCCGGAGGGAAGCTGCGGTGTAGCTGCTGCCCGTTTTCAGCTTGCACCCCCATACTGAGCTGCCCTATCTGTAAATCTCTGTGGTCTGGCTATAGGAGTTTTGAAGGCATTATATCCTGCATGTGGGAGTACCGATGTCCAGAGTGATGAGCCGAGGGAGGGGCACCGACGCAATAGCAGATGACATGGGGGTCCGGACCACCTGGTCATGCAGCTTGTGTACGAGCTTTTGTCAGTTCACGCTTACCGCCAGATGTGCCACTTTCCTTTCACAATGGATTGTTACTGAACCTGCCCTACTTTACAATTTAGTGGCTCTTGAGAGAACTGAGTTCCAAATATATGGTCACTTGGTATCTCATGGTCACGCACTTCACATCTACCAGAGCCCTGTATCACAGCAGGAGCTATAAGTTACGTGTTAATCTGCCATAAGATCAAAGTCTAGCTACGGGACCCTAAGGGCCTATGTTTTTATTCCATCTGACTTGCCATAAATGTCATACAGGATCATTTCCCACCACTCATACCTGTAATATAATAGCGTCTGCTGGGTCATTTGGGCAGCAGAGACCTGCTCTAGAACCCTTTCTTACTCTGCACCCGATCAATGATGGTAGCCTTTTGTGTTACCCAGTAAATGGGTTGGAGCAATATTCCCAGGTGCAGAATAAAGCCCCCCAAGGGGTTTACCAGGCATTGTATTTCCTTCTTCATGATGGAAGGTGTGAGATGCAATAATTTGTCTTTCATTTTGAAGGGATATCCTGGCATACTCATGACTACTAACTGTGAAATTTTCTCCAATGTGATACTCTTGAATTTTTGTAGGGTTTAACTTCTACCATCAGACATGTAGGTATCTGGCCAAGGCCTCCAGCAAACCAGCCACTTTTTGCCCCTCTGACTCCATTAGCATAATGTCCTCAATGCACTGGATCAGTCTGTTATTCTGGGGGATATCCACATGGTCCAGATCTCTTCTGACTATATTATGATAGGCTATATTATCCTACAAGGTAGTAGATGTAACATAGCCCTGGGAAAACTGTACATATATATAGTTGCCTATTTCATGGTTTTTTGTGTTTTTGTTTTTTTCTGATTGGCATAGAAAAGAATGTGTTTGCCAACTCAGTCCTCATTCCCTATACCTGAGGCCATGTTAATCTGCTAGCAAATTTACATTTGACATAGCAGCTGCAAATGAGACTACTACTTCTTTGAATTTTCAGTAGTCTACTGGGAGCCTCTAGAATTCATCTGACTCCTTTAGTGGCCAGATGTGTAAATTAAATGGATAGCATTAGTGCATGCATCTGTTTTCTATTCCTCTATAATACGTCACTACAAACTTAAATATTATCTTAGAGTTCTCAAGGTTGAAATCTAAAATGGGTCTCAATGCACTAAAACCAAGAGATTTCTGGACTACTCTTCCTTGCGCGCCCCAGGTTCTAGAGGCTGCCGGTAGTGCCCAGGCTTGTAGCCTCCAGCAATGGCTGGTCAAGTCCTCCTCGTGGTGTATCACTGTGACACCCTGTCTCTTCTCCCTCTGCCACATTTAACATGAACCGATGGGCAACTTTAGTTCTATATGCAACCTTACTTATCCCTTGCCATGTAATGTGACACAATTACAGTTCCAGGGATTAGGACCTGAACATCTTTTTTTTTTTTTTTAAAGATTTTATTTATTTGACAGAGAGAAATCACAAGCAGATGGAGAGGCAGGCAGAGAGAGAGGGAAGCAGGCTCCCCGCTGAGCAGAGAGCCCGATGTGGGACTCGATCCCAGGACCCTGAGATCATGTCCTGAGCCGAAGGCAGCGGCTTAACCCACTGAGCCACCCAGGCGCCCCAGGACCTGAACATCTTGCAAGGGACACAAAAACTCCTCTTTCCCAAGAATGTACTTCATTAAGTAAATAACCATATCCTTTTGGAGAAGGACTTGAAAGAATTGTTACATTGCTAGCTGTCAGGTAGCAGGGGTCTTGTTCCTGTGGATCTAGCCTCCACTTCAGTCACTATGGCCCAGCCCTGAAAACTGGTTCAGTTCTGGATTTAAGCAAAATAGCACGGCTTTTAATGATGATAATTGCCCTAAGCTCTCTGGTCACTCATCCTGGATTGGTTATGACAGTACAAACCAAGTAGTACCTATGTCGGCGCTCATCTATTACGCCCCCAAGTCACATGTTCAATTAACCATCTATATAACCCTCTTAAGGTTAGTTAGTTGCCCCTGGCTGTCATTCCAACCCTGTGGCTCATTATAATAATTACATCCACCTGGCTTCCAGCAGTTACGTGCTGCCACCTGGCCTCTCTTGTTCTGGGTTCCTATTAGCCTAGTTCTGTAATAGTCTTCCCTCTCATCAGTCCTGGCTCACATAGGAGAGGCACCACTGCACATTTTTAGTCATGATGGTACCCCTCACCAGCATACTCTCTATGGCCTTGATGGGTGGTGTGTCTTCTCAGTGAACCTGTGGAAAATGGAACTTCTAATAGGTCTTATGACCTCACGTAGTATGCCCACTGCAGCATGACCACCTCTTAGGGTCTTTTAATTCCTTCCTCCACTGTCTCCCACAGCCAGTTCTTATAGTGTGTGCCCCATCACTTTTATTATGCTTCTAGAAGTCCACCGAGTAGCAAGTCCACAACCATCTCGTGGGGACTTCGCCAGGACATTAACTCGAGGATCTCAGGTGCATGACCCCAAAACAATAAACTCTCCACCTGGCAGTCGTACGCCCTCAGAACAATAAACTCCCCAAGTCGGTGTACATCCTGCCACCTGACAAAACACTCCCAGATCCCGTCCTGGTGTAGCAGCACCTGCTGGCTCGAGCTACGGCTCCTCCGGCGGAGCCCTTTCCTCCTTAACAGGCCCAGCATATGCTTCACTAAGGATGACTTAACTCAAGACCTAGACCTCCTGGTCAGGAAAAGATGTGGAAGTAGATCCTGAGGGAAATTATTGTCTTGCCTGGAAGAAGCCTCTGAATTGTCTTCAAGCAAGGGAGAAATGCTAAATTTTAACATGGTAGGGTAATCTGTTGCTGCAAAATCAGAGAATTATGGGAGTTCAAAACTTGGGGCACATCTGAAGAGATGTTCTCATCAAAAGGCCCTGACCTCGGCATGACAGACCTACCTTGGTTGGGAGTTGAACATCCTCCGGAGCTCAGGCACTATCTATTCCCAGGCCTGGTCCACGGCTTTCTCTGCAGGAGACAGGAGCCTCCTTCTAAGCTTAAAGGTGGGCCCTCTGGCTTTCGCATGTAACTTCCCCTTGTCCTTTAATGCCTACATCTTTTACTGTTCTTTTTCTACGGGACTGATTATAAAGCTTTACCATCAGAATAAAGTGGAAGGCTTGTTAAAACTCAAATTGCTGGACTCCATCTCCAGAGTTTCTTATGGAAAATAAATTCCATCCATTCTGTAATAGAGTCAGAGAATTTGTATTTTTCATAAGTTCTTAGTAGATATTGTGCTTTAAGAAACATTAATCTAAGGTAACAATGGCTTTTAACAAGAGCACTGGGTGTGGTGAAAAAATAATGAATACTGTTATGCTGAAAATAAATAAAAAATAGATTTAAAAAAAAAAGAGCCATCCAATTCCATTGCCTTTAGAGTTACTATTTCTCTTAGACTTCTCAAATGCTTAATAAATCACACCATCTAGTATACTCCCTTTCATTGGGTGTACCATTCCAATTCATCATCAATGAGAGTTTTAGTAATTATACCTTAAGCCAGGGACAATCTGTACTCTACCTACCACCAGTGATGAGGTCTTCTTTGCCAGCTGGCCAGAGAATTATCCATATCCTAAACCCCACCATATCACCTGCTTTCTCATACCGTTTCTGCCACCAACTCTTCTAAGCTGAGTTCTCTTCAAGCAGTGCTAAGTACAAGTTTAGAAGGCAGGGTATATTTTAGGAACCATCTCAGGGAAAGAAAGCAGAACTGGCCAGAAGAGGAGGTTAAAATGTGATGTTGACCTAGGCCAACACCATGAGAAATTTTGCAGCATACTCATTTCCAGAGGTGATAAATCACATCAGGGCCTTTATATTCCTCCACTCACCAAGTCATTAAATGTGAATCATCTTAGAAAGGCATGCCTTTGAGTGAGGCTGTTTTGCCATTGAGGCAAACTCTGAAGCCAAACACTGTTGACTAATGGGGCCACGAGTTCTTCCTGGAAGGGGATATGGGTGGCACATCTCCACATGACCACGGGCAGCTGAAAAGGACTATGAGGACGGACTATAAGTTGTGTCTTATTGTAATTGAACACAGTAAGCACGTCACTTAAACATTATTTTAAAAGTTTTTAAAATACTAATAAAAGCTTAAATAAATAAAAACATACTAATAAAAGAAAAAATAATAATGAATGAAATTTTTCTGAGCCAAGGGAAAAACAGATTCTGTAGATTTAATCTCAAGCAGGAATAATGAAAAAGGATCAGCTCTCTCAGCTCTAGAAAGAGTCTCAAATGATCCAGACTCAGACGGGTTTATACTTCAGATCTTCATCATGGGCTACAAAAGTCAATGGAATAGTTTCTCCAGAGTTCTAAAGGAAAGGGATTTTGAGCTTAAATTTTATGCAAAATTTCATACAAAGGGAAATAAATCATCACTGAATTGTGGAAACAAATGAGAAATTTTATTCAGCTAAGTATTCAGAAACTTTAATGCCCACTCGATCTTTCTGAAAAACTACAAGACATACTCCGACAAATAAATTACCTTTAAAAAAGGAAAGACATGAGATACAAGAAATAGTACTGAGCAAAGAAACTAGCAAATTTAAAAACACATATAAAGAACTGTTAATTTGGACATAAAGCTTAATAAGGAATTGTTTAAATATCATGAAAATAAAATAACTATAAAAGGAAAGCCTCAAAAATATCACTAAAATTCAAAATGATTTCAGCAAGATAGGTATTTTAGTGAAGGGGGATAAGAGCAGAAACATACCAAATCTGTGACTTATTGTGGAGGAGGTTATAGTTATTTTGATTCCAGGGAAGAGTCTGATCAGGGATGGGCTCATTTGTGACCCAATTTTTATGACCAGACAGGAGTTACTCCAGCTAGCCAGCTTGAGTGACCTTCCATTTCTGTGATCGTGGAGTTGTGGGTATAGTGACTAAGAGCACTACATGGAGTGAATGGGGTGAGAGAAAAGGTTTCCTAAGGAACCGAAAGAAGGTGAACCAGAAAGCCAAATTTTATAAGTATCCCAGACCACAACAAATAACATTTACTGAATTAAAGGCAAAATAAACAATAGAACAATCAAATCCATAAATACTAGGACATATGATAAATAGAAACCAATGAGTATGATAAAACCATAAAAGAAGATGGTAAAAATATTAGTAATCAGTATGTCTTCCTTGGAAGAAAATGTCTGTACATATCTTCTACCCATTTTTAATTGTATTATTTGTTTTTTAGACGTTGAGTTTTATAAGTTTTTTTTCTATATTTTGGATACTAACCATTTATCAGGTATGTCATTTGCAAATATCTTCTCCCATTACTTATGTTCCCTTTAGTTTTTTTTATTGTTTCCTTCACTGTGCAGCTTTTTATTTTGATGAAGTCCCAGTAGTTTATTTTTGCTTGTGTTTCCCTTAACTAGAAAGAAATAGCTATCACTGATGTCAAACAGGTTACTGCCCATGTTCTCCTCTAGGATTTTTATGATCACCAGGGAAATACAAATCAAAACTACGGTGAGATATCACCTCACACCTTTTAGAAAGGCTAAAATTAACAACACAATGGGCACCTGGGTGGCTCAGTGGGTTAAGCCTCTGCTTTCGGCTCAGGTCATAATCTCAGGGTCTTAGGATCCTGGGTCTCTGCCTGTTTGTGATCTCTCTCTCTGTGTCAAATAAATAAACACAAGGAACAACAAGTGACGGTGAGGATGTGGAAAAAGGGGAACCCTCTTACACTATTTTGGGAATGCAAACTGGTGCAGCCACATGGGAAAACAATATGGAGCTTCCTCAAAAAGTCTGAAATAGGAGAAGTCAAGATGGCAGAGAAGTAGCAAGCTGAGACGACATCAGGTAGCAGGAGACCAGCTAATAGCTTCTCAAACCATTGCAAACACCTACAAATCCAACGGGAGATGGAAGAGAAGAACAGCAATTCTAGAAACAGCAAATCGCCCACTTTCTGAAAGGTAGGACCGGCGGAGAAGTGAATCCAAAGCGTCGGGAAGATAGACCCCGGGGGGAGGGGCCGGCTCCTGGCAAACGGCGGAGCAACAGAACACAAATTAGGACTTTTAAAAGTCTGTTCCGCTGAGGGACATTGCTCCAGAGTCTAAACCGGGGTGAAGCACACGCGGGGACAGCGCGGTCCTAGGTCCCACAAGGTCACAGAAGGATTGTGGGTGTCTGAGTGTCGCAGAGCTCACAGGTATTGGAATGGGGAAGATGGCTACAGAGACAGAGCCAAGGAGTGAGCTCTCAGCTCGGGGTTATCTTGAACCGGTTGCAGGCTCGGTGAGCTCAGAGCGGGGCTGGAGGCTGGGGAGATGGGAGTGATTGAGCACAATTCTCTGAGGGCGCACTGAGGAGCAGGGCCGAGCTCTCCGGGCTGGAGACCAGGAGGCCGCCATTTTCATTCCCATCCCCCAGAACTCTACGGAAAGCGCTCAGGGAACAGAAGCTCCTGAAAGCAAACCCGAGCGGATTACTCAGCCTGGGCCCTGGTAAGGGCGGTGCAATCCCACCTGGGGCAAAGACACTTGAGAATCACTACAGCAGGCCACTCCCCCAGAAGATCAACAAGAAATCCAGCCAGGATCAAGTTCACCTACCAAGGAGTGCAGGTTGAATACCAAGGAGAGCAGCAGAATTCCAGAGGAGGAGAAAGCAAAGCACGGAACTCACGTCTTTCTCCCCATGATTCTTTAGTTGTTAATTTATGTGGTTAATTTAATTTGTTTAATTTTATTTTATTTTTTCTTCTAAGTTTTTTAAAACTTTTAACCTTTTC
Organism: Mustela nigripes; assembly: GCF_022355385.1. Lineage (NCBI taxonomy): Eukaryota > Metazoa > Chordata > Mammalia > Carnivora > Mustelidae > Mustela > Mustela nigripes. Next base: position 265,714,535 of record NC_081557.1, on the reverse strand, counting down.
TTTTTTAACCTTTTTAACTGGTTTATCTAATATATATATTTTTCTTTTTTATATTTTTCCTTTATTTGTTTTCTTTTTTTTAATTTTCTTTTTCTGAACTTCTTTTCATCCCCTTTCTCTCTCCCATGATTTGGGGTCTCTTCTGACTTGGTTAAAGTGCATTTTCCTGGGGTCCTTGCCACCCTTTCAGTATTATATTTGCTCCTTCATATACTCTTATCTGGACAAAATGACAAGATGGAAAAACTCACCACAAAAAAAAAGAACAAGAGGCAGTACCAAAGGCTAGGGACCTAATCAATACAGACATTAGTAATATGTCAAATATAGAGCTCAGAATGATGATTCTCAAGGTTCTAGCAGGCTCGAATAAGGCATGGAAGATATTAGAGAAACACTCTCTGGAGTGATAAAAGCCCTTTCTGGAGAAATAAAAGAACTAAAATCTAACCAAGTTGAAATTAAAAAAGCTATTAATGAGGTGCAATAAAAAATGGAGGCTCTTACTGTTAGGATAAATGAGGCAGAAGAGAGAATTAGTGATATAGAAGACCAAATAACAGAGAATAAAGAAGCTGAGCAAAAGAGGTACAAACAAATACTGTACCACAAGGGGAGAATTTGAGAGATAAGTGACAACATAAGATGAAACAACATTAGAATAATTGGGATTCCAGAAGAAGAAGAAAGAGGGGAGCAGAAGGTATATTGGAGAAAATTATTGGAGAGAATTTCCCTAATTTGGCAAAGGGAACAAGCATCAAAATCCAGGAGGTGCAGAGAACCCCCTCAAAATCAACAAGAATAGGTCCACACCCACACCCCATCACCTAATAGTAAAATTTACAAGTCTTAGTGACAAAGGGAAAATCCTGAAAGCAGCCCGGGAAAAGAAGTCTGTAACATACAATGGTAAAAATATTAGATTGGCAGCGGACTTATTCACAGAGACCTGGCAGGCCAGAAAGAACTGGCATGATATATTCAGAGCACTAAACGAGAAAAACATGCAGCCAAGAATACTATATCCAGCTAGGCTATCATTGAAAATAGAAGGAGAGATTAAAAGCTTCCAGGACAAACAAAAACTGAAAGAATTTGCAAACACCAAACCAGCTCTACAGGAAATATTGAAAGAGGTCCTCTAAGCAAAGAGAGAGCCTCAAAGTAGTAGATCAGAAAGGAACAGAGACAATATACAGTAACAGTCACCACAGGCAACACAATGGCACTAAATTCATATCTCTTAATAGTTACCCTGAATGTTAATGGGCTAAATGCCCCAATCAAAAGACATAGGGTATCAGAATGAATAAAAAAACAAAACCCATCAATATGTGGCCTACAAGCAACTCATTTTAGACCCTAAGACACCTCCATATTTAAAATGAGGGGGTGGAAAACAATTTACCATGCTAATGGACATCAGAAGAAAGCTGGGGTGGCAATCCTTATATCAGATCAATTAGATTTTAAGCCAAAGACTATAATAAGAGATGAGGAAGGACACTATATCATACTCAAAGGGTCTGTCCAACAAGAAGATCTAATAATTTTAAATATCTATGCCCCTAACATGGGAGCAGCTAACTATATAAACCAATTAATAACAAAAATCAAAGAAACACATCAACAATAATACAATAATAGTAGGGGACTTTAACACTCCCCTCACTGAAATGGACAGATCATCCAAGCAAAAGATCAACAAGGAAATAAAGGCCTTAAATGACACACTGGACCAGATGGACATCAGAGATATATTCAGAACATTTCATCCCAAAGCAACAGAATACATATTCTTCTCTAGTGCACATGGAACATTCTCCAGAATAGATCACATCCTGGGTCATAAATCAGATCTCAACCAGTATCAAAAGATTGGGATCATTCCCTGCATATTTTCAGACCACAATGCTCTGAAGCTGGAACTCAATCACAAGAGGAAATTTGGAAAGAACACAAATACATGGAGACTAAATAGCATCCTTCTAAAGAATGAATGGGTCAACCAGGAAATTAAAGAAGAATTGAAAAAATTCATGGAAACAAATGATAATGAAAACACAACAGTTCAAAATCTGTGGGACACAGCAAAAGTAGTCCTGAGAGGAAAATATAGAGTGGTACAAGCTTTTCTCAAGAAACAAGAAAGGTCTCAAATACATAACCTATCCCTACACCTAAAGGAGCTAGAGAAAGAACAACAAAGAAAGCCTAAACCCAGCAGGAGAAGAGAAATCATAAAGATCAGAACAGAAATCAATGAAATAGAAACAAAAAAAAACAAAAACAAAAAACAATAGAACATATCAATGAAACTAGGAGCTGGTTCTTTGAAAGAATTAATAAGATTGATAAACCCCTGGCCAGCCTTATCAAAAAGAAAAGAGAAATAACCCAAATAAATAAAATCATGAATGAAAGAGGAGAGATCACAACTAACACCAAAGAAATATAGACAATTATAAGAACATACTATGAGCAACTCTACGCAAACAAATTTGACAATCTGGAAGAAATAGATGCATTCCTAGAGACATATAAACTACCACAACTGAACCAGGAAGAAATAGAAAACCTGAACAGACCCATAACCAGTAAGGACATTGAAACGGTCATCAAAATCTCCAAACAAACAAAAGCCCAGGGCCAGATGGCTTCCCAGGGGAATCCTACCAAACATTTAAAGAAGAACTAATTCCTATTCTCCTGAACCTGTTCCAAAAAAGGAAATGGAAGGAAAACTTCCAAACTCATTTTATGAGGCCAGCATCACCTTGATCCCAAAACCAGACAAGGATCCCATCAAAAAAGAGAGCTATAGACCAATATCCTTAATGAACACAGATGCAAAAATTCTCACCAAAATACTAGCCAATAGGATTCAACAGCACATTAAAAGGATTATTCACCATGACCAAGTGGGATTTATTCCTGGGCTGCAAGGTTGGTTCAACATCCGCAAATCAGTCAATGTGATACAATACATTAATAAAAGAAAGAACAAGAACCATATGATACTCTCAATAGATGCTGAAAAAGCATTTGACAAAGTACAGCATCCCTTCCTGATCAAAACTCTTCAAAGTGTAGGGATAGAGGGCACATACCTCAATATCATCAAAGCCATCTATGAAAAACCCACCGCAAATATCATTCTCAATGGAGGAAAACTGAAAGCTTTTCCGCTAAGGTCAGGAACATGGCAGGGATGTCCACTATCACCACTGCTATTCAACATAGTACTAGAAGTCCTACCCTCAGCAATCAGACAACAAAAGGAAATTAAAGGCATCCAAATTGGTAAAGAAGAAGTCAAACTATCACTCTTCGCAGATGATATGATATTATATGTGGAAAACCCAAAAGACTCCACTCCAAAACTGCTAGAACTTGTACAGGAATTTAGTAAAGTGTCCAGATATAAAATCAATGCACAGAAATCAGTTGCATTTCTCTACACCAACAACAAGACAGAAGAAAGAGAAATTTAGGGAGTCAATTCCATTTACAATTGTACCCAAAACCATAAGATACCTAGGAATAAACCTAACTAAAGAGGCTAAGAATCTATACTCAGAAAACTATAAAGTACTCATGAAAGAAACTGAGGAAGACACAAAGAAATAGAAAAATGTTCCATGCTCCTGGACTGGAAGATCAAATATTGTGAAAATGTCTATGCTACCTAAAGCAATCTACACATTTAATGCAATACCTATCAAAATCCCACCCATTTTTTTCAAAGAAATGGAACAAATAATCTTAAAATTTATATGGAACCAGAAAAGACCTTGAATAGCCACAGGAATATTGAAAAAGAAAGCCAAAGTTGGTGGCATCACAATTCCGGACTTCAAGCTCTCTTACAAAACATCAAGACAGCATGGTACTGGCACAAAAACAGACACATAGATCAATGGAACAGAATAAAGAGCCCAGAAATAGACCCTCAACTCTATGGCCAACTAATCTTCAACAAAGCAGGAAAGAATGTCCAATGGAAAAAAGACAGCCTCTTCAATAAATGGTGCTGGGAAAATTGGACAGCCACATGCAGAAAAATGAAATTGGACCATTTCCTTACACCACACACGAAAATAGACTCAAAATGGATGAAGGACCTCAATGTGTGAAAGGAATCCATCAAAATCCTTGAGGAGAACACAGGCAGCAACCTCTTCGACCTCAGCCGCAGCAACATCTTCCTAGGAACAACGGCAAAGGCAAGGGAAGCAAGGGCAAAAATGAACTATTGGGATTTCATCAAGATCAAAAGCTTTTGCACAGCAAAGGAAACAGTTAACAAAACCAAAAGACAACTGACATAATGGGAGAAGATATTTGCAAATGACATATCAGATAAACGGCTGGTGTCCAAAATCTAAAAGAACTTAGCAAACTCAACACCCAAAGAACAAATAATCCAATCAAGAAATGGGCAGAAGACATGAACAGACATTTCTGCAAAGAAGACATCCAGATGGCCAACAGACACATGAGAAAGTGCTCCATATCACTCGGCATCAGGGAAATACAAATCAAAACCACAATGAGATACCACCTCACACCAGGCAGAATGGCTAAAATTAACAAGTCAGGAAATGACAGATGCTGGCGAGGATGCGGAGAAAGGGGAACCCTCCTACACTGTTGGTGGGAATGCAAGCTGGTGCAACTACTCTGGAAAACAGCATGGAGGTTCCTCAAAATGTTGAAAATAGAACTGCCCTATGACCCAGCAATTGCACTACTGGGTATTTACCCTAAAGATACAAACATAGTGATCCGAAGGGGCATGTGCACCTGAATGTTTATAGCAGCAATGTCTACAATAGCCAAACTATGGAAAGAACCTAGATGTCCATCAACAGATGAATGGATAAAGAAGATGTGGTGTATATATACAATGGAATACTATGTAGCCATCAAAAGAAATGAAATCTTGCCATTTGCAACGACGTGGATGGAACTAGAGGGTATCATGCTTAGCGAAATAAGTTAATTGGAGAAAGACAACTATCATATGATCTCCCTGATATAAGGAAGTGGAGATGCAACATGGAGGGTTTGGGGGGTAGGAGAAGAATAAATGAAACAAGATGGGATTGGGAGGGAGACAAATCATAAGTGACTCTTAATCTCACAAAACAAACTGAGGATTGCTGGGAGGAGGGGGGTTGGGAGAAGGGGGGTGGGGTTATCGACATTGGGGAGGGTATGTGCTTTGGTGAGTGCTGTGAAGTGTGTAAACCTGGCGATTCACAGACCTGTACCCCTGGGGATAAAAATATATTATATGTTTATAAAAAAATTTTTTTTAATTATTTATTTGTTAGAATGAGAGAGAGAGCACAATCAGGTAGAGTGGCAGGCAGAGGCAGAGGGAGAACCTGGCTCCCCATGGGGCAAGGGACCCAATGCAGGACTCCATCCCAGAATACTGGGATCGTGACCTGAGCCGAAGGCAGCCATTCAACCGACTGAGCCACCCAGGTGTCCCTATATAAAAAAAAATTTTTTTAATTAAAAATAAAAAAAAGAATGATTAACTTTGATCTTCCTTAAATTATTATTTTCTACTTTATAAACATAAATTCTACGTGAGCTATTATAATTTTTTCTATTTATTTCTCATATTATAAACCCTGCATTATCTTTACACTTGTTTTGGACAGATAATAGTCTTTTAAAGACACCTTTAAAAATAGTTTCTAAGTATACATTTACCCATAAATCTATTCTTTCCGTGCCCTTCCTCCATGTCTTGGCTTCTGACGAGGATCATTTGCCCTCAGAAGAAAGAATCTCCTTTGGGGATTTACTATAGTGCTGTTCTGCGTTAACTCCTCGGTTCTGTCTGTTTGGATATGTCTGTTTTGCCTTAATTTTTCTGAAGAATATTTTCACTGTGTATAGAATTCTAGGTTGGCATTCTTTTATCACTTTAGAGATATCATCTAATTGTCTTCTAGTTTCCACTGTTCTTGAGGTATAGTTAAAATACTGTTACATTAGTTTTAGGTGTAATCTGATGTCATTCTTATTGATATTATTCTGAATATAAGTTTCCCCTTCCGACTGCTTGTAAGACTTTATCATTGGTTACTGGCAATTTGAGTATGATGTGATTTTTCCCTCTATCTATATAATAATTACATACATATATATGTGTGTATATATATATGTGTGTGTGTGTGTGTACACACATATATATACACACACACCCAAATAGAAGATTTTCTTGAATTGTGAATTGATGTCATTTAGCAGTTTTTGAAAATTTTTGGCTTGCATTATGTCTAATGAGACCTCTATATGGATCTTATTTTTTCCTTTTGTAAGTAATACGTCTTTTTTTTTTATTAAAGATTTTATTTATTTATCAGAGAGAGGGGGAGAGAGCGAGTACAGGCAGACAGAATGGCAGGCAGAGGGAGAAGCAGGCTCCTGCTAAGCAAGGAGCCTGATGTGGGACTCGATCCCAGGACGCTGGGATCATGACCTGAGCCGAAGGCAGCTGCTTAACCAACTGAGCCACCCAGGCGTCCCGTAATACGTCTTTTTTTACTCTGGCCAATTTTAAAATTTTATCTTATCATTGGTTATTCAGAAATTTGATCACAGTTATCTTTTGGTGTTATCTATTTTTCATACTTCAGGAGCTCCTTGTGTTTATTGGATATGTGGACTTCTAGTTAACTTCAAATTTGAGAAACTTGGGGGAATTATTTCTTGAAATAATTTCTCTATCTCCTACTTTTGGGACTCAAACTAGGTATATGTTAGACTTCTTGTTTTTGTTTTACAGGTCAATGAGTCTCTTAATTGTTTGTATCTTTTTATTATCTGTACTGTATTTTGAGTAGTTTCTTCTGCTAAAATTTCATTTTTTCTGATTTTTTTTCTAGTTCCTCATCTATTGTTAATCTGATCCAGTGAATTTGTCATTTCAGATTTTTCATTTCTCTGCCCCAGATTTCCATTCAATCTTTATATATAATATATATTTTATATATGTATATATATACATATATATATATAAAATGTTCCTTCCTCATTATGTTCATGTTTTCCTTTAAATCCTTGAGTGTATTGATAACATGTCTTTTAAAGGTCTTGTCTGTGAATTCCATTATCTCTATCATTTCTTGCCTTGTTACTATTGACTGATTTTTCTTTTGATTATAGGTCACATTTCACTGCTTCTTTGTATATGCAATTAGTTTGATTAGATTTGGGGGATGTGAGTTTTACATTGTTAATTATCCAGATTTTGTGTGTGTGTGTGTGCAGTATTGAAATTTGTTGCACCATCTCATTAAGTTACTGCAAGCTAAATTACTTGCAGATCAGCTAGGTCCTTTTGGGGCTTGTCTTTAAACTTTATTAAGAAGGGTCCAGGGGTGCCTGGGTGGCTCAGTGGGTTAATGCCTCTGCCTTTGGCTCAGGTCATGGTCCCAGGGTCCTGGGATTGAGCCCCACATCTGCTTCTCTGCTCGGCAGGGAGCCTGCTTCCCTTCCTCTCTCTGCCTACTTGTGATCTCTGTTTGTCAAATAAATAAATAAAATCTTAAAGAAAAAAAAAAAGATAGGTCTACAGTAGCTTTTATTCCAGGGCTATTTTAACCATTAGTGCATGATCCTCTGGGTTCTCCATGAATGTCCCAGGAATTCAACACGGTCTCTCCATTCTGGATGATAAGAACTCAAACATCTCCTGCCAATGTTAACTCTACAAGCTGTTTCATTTATAGCACCCTTCTTATTTGGACTCTTAGAGATTTCACAAATGGACAGTTCAGTATTCACTAGCTAATTCAAGGGGATGCTCTTCTCCATCATCCTTCCCTACAAGTACCAGCCACTTGTACTTCCTCCAAACCATGCCTCCTCAATTCAGTGAGACCACCATGCTCTGCCTCGGTTCTTCCTCCTTACATCATCTAGAAAATGCTTCCAAGTGAAACTCAGAGTGATGGTCTCAGTTCTTTGTTTCCCTTCTCTCCGGGATTAGATGGGATTCTTGCACTGTCTATTGCCCAACGTCTAACAACAGCTGTTTCATGTATTTTGTTGAGCTTTTAGCCATGTACAGTGGGAAGGAAAGTCTGGTACCAGTTACTCACCAAGTCCAGAAATGGAATTCTATGCTATATTTTATGAAGGAAAACTTACAGTGTTTAAAATGAGCGTAAACAAAATCTCCTGGAAGGATTCAAAGAAATTTTGTCAGTAATTCTTTGGGGTTTGAATTTTATATTTTGTTTTGTTACTCGCTTTTTTTTTTTTGCTGAGTCACTTCAGTTGGTGATCTAGATTTTTACAGTCACTTAGAATCCACTGTTGCCTTTCTCTGGGATGAAATGCTCCTATTTATTTCACTTCTATTCATCTTAAAATCCTCTGGGTAGAATTAACACCATTTTTTAATACTATAAGCATTGATTAACAGTGATAGGTTCATGATCATCTTCTGGTAAATTGTTCACTGGGGAGGTTGGCTTTTGCTTATCTTACAACATCAAATGACAGAATCATAACGGGACTTTCAGAACATCTGTCCCAATCCTCTATTTTACTCATAAGGAAATTGTGTTCTAAAAAAGTTCAATAACAAACCCGAAATTGTCTAGCAGGTGGTTGGCAAGATTAGGACGAGAACTCATATTTCCCTCTCTAGATTCAGTTTTGTTTCGTGTTTGTTTTACTTAATCCATCGCCTTCCTCATCAGCAATGGAACTTGTGTAATAGCCTTTCCAATGTCTGTCATCTGCTTAATAAGATTAATATCGAAAGAAAAATTGTTTTCTCCAATTTTTTTTAATCATTTCCTACTTCGGACATCTTTTTATTGTTGCTAAAGTCCTTTTTGTGTTTAGTATGTCCAAGAAGGAAGACCGATGCCAGCTTGATCATCCTACTCCTCCTGCTGGAAGAACTAACTCACTACAGGCAGTAAGAAGGTACTGCGTGAACACATCAGACAGCGACGGCTGTGCTAGCGGCTCAGGTAGCAGAGAAGTAGGCACAAAAGAAACTGGGAAGACAAAACTGCACACAGAAAGTGTTTAGGGCACAATATGAGACTTTACTTTTCATCTCAGAAGCCAGAAACCTTTTCCTCTCTCCTGCAGTATAAAGACACATGATCCTGAGTCAAAGATGAGAAACCCCTGTGGCACTTGTTGAAGACAGAGCTTACCTAGAAATGTCATCTATGTTTTATCACACCATCAAACGACTTATCAGGAAAATGAGTGAGAGCAGTAGTGGCGACTGCCATATCATGGTAGGTAGTGTCTAACCATCCTTCAGGGAAGGCTCCTTCTGAGTCAAGACCATGCTCTAGTCCTGACATTTCCTACTGGGCAAACCTAAAACCCACTCAGCTTCCTTGAAAGTCAGTCTGCATCTGTGTGGATTTTCTTCTCTCTTTTTTTAAAGGATTTTATTTATTGATTTGAGACAGAACGAGAGAAAGAGAGAACATGAGCAGCGGGCAGAGGAGCAGGGGGAGAAGGGGGAGAAGTGGACTCCCCACTGAGCCGGAAGCCTGATGCGGGCTCAAGCCCAGGACTCTGGAATCCTGACCTGAGCCAAAGGCAGACACAACTGAGGGAGCCACCCAGCCGCCTCTATGTGGATTTTCTTCTTAACTCCATCTGCAGAGAGCTTAAGCTATTTTCAAGTCACTTACACGGAGAAAAAGAAACAAATTCTACAAGAATTCAAGATGCACTAATTTCCATGTTGTTAATGAGTATTTTTTTTAAATCAGCAACAAGCAAGGAATGATGAAAAGCCTCCCATTATTCGTCATCTTAGATGCAATGTTGCTGTTAACAAGACTTAAAAATGGTGCTTACAAAAAAAAAAAAAAAGGCCCTTGCTAGTTTACAAGGTTAGATAGAAAAGAGTATTTTATTAAGCCTCTCCCAGTTACTTATTGACTACATTGTCCCTCCTCCTCTCATAACATCGCATTGTTAATAAAACAAATCAAATGTTCCATATGAATTTCTGTCCCAGATTTCCTTAGCTCACCCCAAGGGCAAAGATACAGCCCCTAATTTTGTTTTGTTACAGTCTAAGTAGATTTTCTGAGTCAGGAAAAGAAAAAAACTCTTTTAGAATTGCAGATAATATCAACTAATGTAATTAAGCGTTTGTGGTAAGCAGGCACTGTACTAAACATTTCTACTTATTTTATCCTATTTAATCCTCACAACAACCCTTTAAGTTAGGTACTATTATTACTCCATTTCCTTAAAGAGGAAGCCGAAGACTGAGGAAGGTAAACAACCCACCCGATAATTCCGAACTCCAGAGTGCCAGAGGGCCAGCTTCGACTCTGAAATCTAGGCTTTCATCCACGCTGTTCCTTACTCCCATGACTTTACCAAGAACTTACTATGTCAGACCATTTAGGTGGTCATTTTTGAAGTACCAAAAGGGGGGCTAGATAAAGCAGCACAGTTGCTAAAAACACGGTTGTATTCCGCTTCCCGCATATCCACTGCTATTATAAATAGTTCTCTCACAGAAAAGAAAATATATTTGAATGCAAAAAGTAGGGGATGATGATATTAAGAGAAATCCTTGAATATATTTTAATTCACACATAAAAAAGTAAACCATCAGCAAATTTCAGTATTTTATACATTTTCATTACAAATTACTTGGGAAGTTTGAGAATTAGAATACCAAACAGTGTCAGGACATTTGAGAACACTAAATTGAATAATTACCAAATATCATATAAACAATTACAGTATTTTGATGTGAAGTCATAGGTTCTAAGTCCTGTTCCACCAATAAGCATATGAATAACCTTGACCTCATTTGCAGTGTGAGGATGTTATTAACAACAGTACTGAACTCATTGAGTTGATGTGTTGACTGAAAAGGTAATCGATGTCGAGCACCTCATACCTGGTAAGGACTCGGTCAGAACTGGCTATTACTGTAACATACCCACAACACCAAGTCCCTGCTAACAGTTCTGCAGCCCAAGATATGAAAAACTCAAACAAGATCTGTGCATGAGATTAATCCCACTAGAGCTCGAAGTACTGGGGTTAAAGGTACAATGTGTGTTTCATTTATTTTCCAGAACAGTAAAGATGCGTTGGCAGTCTCCACCATGATTTCTCTCCTCTTTGACCCTCACCAGGTACACAGTCATGGCACGGAAGAACTCATTGATATTCAGTAAATGCAATCCACTGCAAAGAAAGCAGGACTTCTGCTTCAAGGGACAGTGGCAAGGAAAACCACTCCATCCACTAATTCTGAAGGGAGAGCAATATAACATTTGGAGAAATGGTGATTGTGGTGGAATTCGTGTTTCAGAGTCAAAGAAGCTCCTACTGAAATATGGATCTACCACTTAATCATGTGGATCCCTTGGGCAAGTTACTTAAACTCTGTTTCCTCAAGTATTAAAAGGGACTGATAATGTGTACTTTGTAGGACTGTTGTAAGGAAAGAGGACGATGTTTTAAGTAGGCTGAAAAACAGTCCCTCAAACATAACGGTAACTAAATAAATACAGGCAGAAACGCTATATATCCTTACTAACATGGCACTGATTTTGTCAATAACATTGGTGGCCACAATCGTTATAATAATCTGATTTATAGTCTCTGAAGCAGAAAGTTTCCAGGACCATGGAATAATCCTAATGGGCACTCATGAAGATGTTCGATGAGTTTGACTTAAATAGTACAAACATTTCACCAACAAAGAGAATACAATCTACCGATATTATTACAAGTTAAATCTGTATTCTCAGCTATAAATCTGGAGAATGTACCTGTTGCTGACAGAACTGGTTACTAAAAAGCAATTCTTCAGTGAAATGTACCCCATCCCTAACTGTTACTCGGACCACGCTGGAGTGGTTCTGACACCCTTGGTTCCTCTTGGAACTCAGGAGTCTTGTCTTTGCCATCTGACTTCCTGTTGCATCACTGTTCTTTCTTTAGCAAGCTAAGATGGGCTGCCTCCAAGTTTAATATAACTGAATGGGCTTGTGGCTATCAAATAAACACATTAAAAATACGCCTAAGACCTTCTGGGAATATCTGACACTGGTCATTAAAAAACCACCCTGCAGCTCACTGGGCCCCAAAATAGCATGTTGTATCCTATTACCTGAAGAGATTAAAAAAAACACACACACACATATCAGAACACAGGTCTAAGTTACAAAGACAGAAGGTTTCTGCAGTTTTAAATGACCTAAAACTCTCTCAAACAAAACTGAAGGAGATCAAAGCTTTGGCCCAGCAATTTTGAATCTCAGATCAAATGCCCCAGTTGGGTTAGCTTGATTATTCTTCTTTAGCCTGATTGTTTCTCTCTATCACTTTGGCCATTAATGGAGAAATTAATCTTTGAAGTTCTCATGGCTCAGCATTTTCAATTATTCATTCCAGCTAAGGAATTTTTTTTTTTTTTTAAGAAAAGCTCAGTGTTCTCAGTTACGATAAGCCTACCAGCAGACACCGATACCAGCCTAAACTGCTACCCCAAAAAATCATCTCCTCCATAGAAATTTTTCTGAGGATTTAAAAAAATCCCCTCTACTGCTTATTTCCTTTCTTAAAATCCAAACTCATAATCAGCTTAAAGCAACAAAAACTGTTTAATAAGCATTTTAACAATTTTTTCCTAAAGAATATTTTCAGAAAGGAGAGGGATAGAAACAGAAAAGGAATGTGGGAGAACAAATACTACACTCTTTTTTAGGACACATTCTATTATAAGCACCATAATCTTTTAAAATATACTATAACACCTGGTCTTAATATATTACCTGGCTAGACCTTAGGCATATATCAAACTCTTCTAATTTAAAAACAAACTAACAAAAATAAAACAAAACCCCTCTTGTTCCTAGCATTTCCTTCCCTGCTCCAGTAGTGACCCTTTTTTGAATATATTGAATAATTTCCTCCGCTAATTGTCATCTACCTTGATGAGAAGGCAAGAAGTCCTGTGAACCCATTACCACCTTTTACAGAACAAGATCTCAATGTTTAAGAGTTTTGGTGAAGACAACCTCTCCTAGTTTGATGACTCCAGAAGAACTCTGCTGACTTTAGCAAGACTGAAGTGTTTTGGGTTTTTCCCCTAAAAACTGCATGCTTGGGGCACCTGGGTGGCTCAGTGGGCTAAGCCTCAGGTCATAATCTCAGTATCCTGGGATCGAGCCCCACATCAGGCTCTCTGCTCAGCAGGGAGCCTGCTTCCTTCTCTCTCTCTGCCTGCCTCTCTGCCTACTTCTGATCTCTGTCAAATGAATAAATACAATCTTTTTAAAAAATTATAAAATTAAAATTAATAAAAACTGCATGCTTGGTTTTTATTTTAAGGAGTTATACATTTGCTAAATGATGAAAAGGAGATTGCAACTTCCTTCTGTTATTTTTCTTTTTAAGATTTTACTATTTAAATCTCTTTATTTTTATAAATTTTTATTTATTTATATAGAGAGTATGCACATGCATGAGTAAGGGGTGTGGACAGAGGGAGAAAGAGAGAGAGAGAGAGAGAGAAAAGAATCCCAAGCAGGCTCCACACCCAAAATGAAGCCCGACATGGGACTCGACTCCATGACCCTGAGATCATGATCTGAGCCAAAATTGAGAGTCAGTCCTTTAACCAGCTGAGCTGCCCAGGCCCCCCTACAAATTTTCTATTGAAGTATAACTGACATACAACATTGTATCGGTCTCAAGTGTAAAACATGATGATTCAATATTTGTGCAGATTGCAAAATGATCACCACAGTAAGTTAGTTACCCTCTGTCACTATAAAAAGTTTACTTTTTAGATTTATTATTTTGTAACTTTCAGGTATGCCCTTCAATATTATTGATTATAGTCACCATATTGTATATACATCTCCATGAATTATTTACTTTATACTTGGAAGTTTGTGCTTCTCGACATCCTTTACCTGGTTCACCCTCTCTCTGACCCCTTCCCCAATGGAAACCACCATTTTGTTCTCTGTGTCTATGATTTTGGTTTCATTTTGTTTGTTCATTTGTTTCATTTTCTTAGAGATTCTACATATAAGTGAAATCATATAGTCTTTGTCTTTTCCTGTCTTATTTTGCTTAATATAATGCCCTCAATGTGCATCTGTATTGTTGCCATGGCGAGATTTCACTCTTACTCTTCATTCTTTTTATGGCTGACCAGCATTTCAATGTGCATCTTCTGATTAAATTCTTCTTTATAAATTCTTTATATTTCTTCTTTATAAATTCATCCGTCAATGGACACTTAGGTTGTTTCTATATCTTGGCTATAGTGAATGGTGGTGCAACAAACACCGGGGAGCTTCTGTTGTTCTGAATCAGTGTTTTTGCTCTGAATAATACCCAGAAGTGGATTGCTGAATCATATTACAGTTATAATTTTACTTTTTTTTTTTTTTTGAGGAAACTTCATACGGTTTTACATAGTGGCTGCATGAATTTACATTCCCACCAACAGTGCAAAAGGACCCCCTTTTTCCCACATCCTCCTAGCAGTTGTTTTTTCTAAACTCTTTTTGATAATAGCCATTCTATCTCCAAGTGTGTGGTGATTTCTCACTGTGGTTTTGATTTGCATTTCCCTGATGACTAGTAATGTTGAGCATCTTTTCATGTGCTTATTAGCCACCTGTATGTCTTCTTTGGAAAAAAGTTTATTCAGATCCTTTGCCCAATTTTTAAATGGATTGTGTTTTTGCTATTGAGTTTTGTGAGTTCTTCAAAATATTAACTCTTCATTGGATATATGATTTGCAAATATTTTCTCCCATTCAGTTTCCTTTGCTATACAGAAACTTTTTAGTTTGGTGTAGTCCCTCTTGTTTATTTTTACTTTTGTTGCATTTGCTTTTGGAGTCAGAACCAAAATTTCACTGCAGGACTGACTGATATCAAAGAGCCTATGCTTTTTTCTAAGAGTTTCATGGTTTGGGGTCTTACATTCAAGTCTTTAACCCATTTTGAGTTATCATTTGTGTATGTTGTAAGATAGCCATCTAGTTTCATTATTTTTCATGCGGCTGTCTCGTTTTCCCAGCACCATTTACTAAAGAGACCATCCTTTCCTCAGTGTATGTTCTCGCCTCCTTTGTCAAAAATTAATTGACCATAAATGTGTGGGTTTATTTCTGGGTTAATATCAGGTTCCATTGATCTATGTGTCTGTTTTTATGCCTACCATACTGTTTTGATTACTATGGCCTTGTAGTATAGTTTGAAATCAGGGAACATAATACCTCCTGATTCATTCTCTTTTTTCAGTATAGCTTTTGCTACTCAGGTGATGCCTTCTGTGATTCCATGAAAGTTTTACGATTGTCTATTCTATTTCTCTAAAAAATTTCATTGGAATATTGATAGGGATTGTGTTGAGTATGTATACTGCTTTGGGTATTATGAATATTTTAACAACATTGATTCTTCTAACCCATGAGCACGTTATCTTTCCATTTCTTTGTACCTTCTTCAATTTCTTTCATCAATTATGTATAGTCCTCAATGTACACGTCTTTTACTCCCTTGGTTAAATTTATTTTGAGGTATTTTATTCTTTTTTATGCAATTGCAAATGGAATTTTTTAAAACTGAAGTATAGTTAAAACAATGTTACATTAGTTTCAGGTATATAACATAGTGATTTAAAAAGTCTATAAGTTATGCTATGCTCACCACAAGTACGTCTCCATCTGGGATTGTTTCCTTAATTTCTCTTTCTGATAGTTCATTGCTAGTGCATAGAAACACAATAATTTTTGTATATTGATTTTGTATCCTTCCACTTGACTGAATTCATTTATCAGTTTTAATGGTTTTGGTTGGGTCTTTAGGGTTTTCTATATACAGTATCATGTTATCTGCAAATAATGACAATGTTATTTTTTTCTTTCAGTTTGGATGCCTTTTGGTTTTTTACTCTAGTCCAATTTCAAGGATTTCCAATACTAAGTTGAATAGTAGTGGGGAGAGTGGACATTCTTGTCTTATTCCCGATCTTAAAGTAAAAGCTCTTAACATTTCACCATTGAGTATGATGTTAACAGTGGCCTTGTCATTATGGTTTTTGTTATGTTGGAGTATATTCCCTTTATACTCACTTTGTTGAGAGTATTTATCATTAATGGATGTTGAATTTTGTCAAATGCCTTTTCTACAGTTATTGAGATGATATGATTTTTTGCATCTTGTTAATGTGGTGAATGACATTGATTGATGTGTTGATGGTGAACCATTCTTCCATGCTTGAAACAAATCCCACTTGATTATGGAATGTAATTCTTTTAATGCTGAATTTGGTTTGCTAGTATTTTGTTTATTTATTTATTTATTTGAGAGAGAGAGAGAGAGAGAGTGCACAGAGGGAGAGGGAGAAGCAGACTCCCTATTGATCAGGGAGCCTGAGGTGGGGCTCAATCCCAGGACCCAGGGATCGTGACCTGAGCTGAAGGCAGACACCTAACCAACTGAGCATCCCTTTTGTTAAGGATTTTTGCATCTATGTTCATCATGAATTTCTTTTTCCATCCCTTCATTTTCAGTCTGTCTATGCATTACATCTAAAGTGAGTCTCTTGCAGGCAGCATATAAATGAGTCTTGTTTTTTTATCCATTCAGCCACTCTGTATCTCTTGATTAGAGAATTCAGTCCACTTACATTTAAAGTAATTATTGGTAAGTATGTTTTCATTTCCATTTTGTTATTTATTTTCTGGCATCTCTTGTAGCTCCTCTCTATTCCTACCTTTTTCTCTTGCTCTTTTCTCTTGTGCTTTGATGACTTCCTTTAGTGTCATATTTAGATTCCTCTCTCATTTTCCCTTGTGTATCTTCTATGGGTTTACTTTTACTTTGTTACTACCAAAAGGCTCACATATAACATCCTACGTATACAACAGTCCATTTTAAGTTAAAAGCAGCTTAAATTTAAACTTATTTCAAAACTACACTTTTATCCCCACATCCCATGTTTTGTTTTGGATGTCACATTTTACATATTTTTATTTCATGTATCCTGAACTTATGATTATAGTTTAAATTCATTTTATTGCTTTTGTCTTTAAGACTCCATGCTAGCTTTATAAATGTTACTCCATGTTCTTCACTACATATTTACCTTTACCGTTACTTTCATATGTTTTCTTTTATTAAATAGTACCACATATTTTCAGCTTAAATAAGTCTCTTTAACATTTTTTGTAAGACCAGTTTAGTGGTGATGAACTCCCTTAGCTTTGGCTTAGAAAACTTATCTCTCTTTCAGTTCAAAATGGTAACCTTGTTGGATAGAGTATTCTTTGCTGGAAGCTATTTTTTTCTTTTAGCACTTTGAATATATCATGCCACTCTCTTTTGGCCCACAATTTTCCTGTGAAAAATCTGCTAGTAGTTTTATGAGGTTTACCTTGTATGCAACAAGTTGCTTTTTCTCCCACTGCTCTTAAGACTTTTCTTTAACTTTTGACATTTTAATTATAACATATCTTGGTGTGGATCTCTTAGGATTCATCTTGTTCAAAAGTCTCTAGGCTTCCTAGATCTGCATGTCTGTTTCTTCCCCCAGTTTAGGGAAGTTTTCACCCATTATATTCGATTAAGTTTTCTGCCCCCTTCTCTTTCTTCTCCATCTGTGAATATTATTTTGCTCACGAATCCTGTAACCTACCTTCACTTTTCAAAGTTTTTTTTTTTCTTGCTCTGTTTGGATGAGTTCCATTACCATCTTTCAGATTGCTGATCTGCACTGCTTCATCCAATCTGTTAAATTCCTCTATTGTATTTTTTTAGTTCAGTTATTATATTCTCCAGCTCTGTGACTTCTATTCAGTACTTTGCCTCTCTCTCTCTCTCTCTCACTCTCTCTCTTTTATCTCTTACCTAAAGTTCTCACTGTGCTCATTCATTCTTCTCCTAAATTTGGTGAATATCTTTATGGCCATTATTTTAAATTCCTTATCAGGGAGATTATAATGGAGATATATAATCTCCATTTCATTAAGGTCTTTTTCTGAGATTTTCTCTTACTCTACCTTTGGAACATTTACCTCTCTTTCCTCATTTTACTTGACTCTCTGGGTTTGTTTCTATATGTTAGGCACAGCAGTCACCTCTCCCAGTCCTGAAGGTGTGCTTTGTGTAGGTGGAGAAGCTTCTTGGTTGTCTAGTTCTTGGTCTTTCAAATCATTGTGATTACCTCAGTAAGCTGATTGACTCTTGATAAATTCCTACTGTTGAGGGTGTGCCAAGACCTGTCAGTGTTACAAGGGGAGAGATCTTGTTTAGCACCTAGTGACAGGCTAATTAGAAGCCAGACCCTCAGGCAGCAGCTTTTCAAATATGCCAATACATACAGTCCTTTGGGGCTTCAGTGATAAACTCTGCTGGCTTCCAGGCCAGGAAATCTGGAAGTATCCCCTGGGCAACAGTTGCCAAAATTGGGGCTCCAAATGAATGCATAAACTATTTTATGGGAAGTATTTTGTAGTGAGACCAAAGTTGTACACAGGATGGTGTCTTCCTGCTTACATTCCCTGAGAGCACCTCCAAAGCCTAGATGTGGCAAATCTAAAGCATGCCTCTCAAGCTAAATCTCCAGAACACATAAACAGACCTTTCCCATAGGAAGACTAGGGGTGTGTTTCAATCTACTCTCTATGCAGTGCCCTGGGGATGTACCCTGCCAAGGTGTTTCCAATAGTTAGAGTCCTATGGTGCCCAGATACACAGGCCCCCTAGCCACCAAGGCAGGGCAATCAAGGAGTGTTTCCTGTGTATATTGCACACACATAACAGCTTTAGCAAGGCAGCTGGAAACATCCGGTGAGGCCCTTGCTGGCTTTAGCCACGCAATGGGAAAATGCCTTGACTACATATGCCACTGGCTTTAGTACGCAGCAGCACAGTGCCCTGTCTGCCCGTATCTACTGGCTTTAGCAAGGAAGCAGGAGAATGCTGTAGTTGTTTGTGCTCTTCAGTCCCTTTGGCCTTAGTACATACCTGCACTCACCTATTCTAGTAGGGTAGAGGGGAGTACAAAAATGGCATCCACTGGTTCCTCCAACTCTGAAGAGTCCTAGTTGTGCCCTGCCCCTCCAGCAGATGCTTGGAGATTAGCAAATGAATCTCCTTCACATATACGCTAAGCACTTTCAAACTGCTGCTATTGCACTTTGTTCCAGGGTGAGTGAGATGGCACGGGAGCCCTTTAAAAGGAGGATCTCAGTTCCCTACTGCCCTTTGGCTCCACTGGAAGTAAGCCCCTTGTTTTTCCAAGTGGTATGTTCTGGGGGCTTATCTCTCTGGCCCAGATCCTAAGGTGTCTAATGTGCCTGATGTGCCTCCCTTCCTCCTCCAGGATAAGCTCCAGGCTTGTGAAATCCCTTTGTATTGTGAATAATCATGCCTGGGGCAGGATGGGGGGGAGTTGGCCAGACTGGGTCTCTGCCACTTCTACCTGTCTTGATGTGGTCCTTCTATCTTTTGTTGGGGAGGAACAGTTTATCTAGTTTTCCTTTCTTTTTCAGAAGAAATTGTTCCATATGTCCCTGTAGATTTTGTGTGTCTGTGGGAGGAGGTGAGTTCAGGATCCTCCTACACTGCCATCCTGGACCGCCCCCTCCTAGTTTTTATACATTTAAAATTTGTATTGCTTCTAAGCAGAATCTTGCTAAAATGAGATCATTCAAACACATGCAATAGTCTAATTTTTAAAGGCCCTTATTTTGGTGAAAAAATGATAAATTCAAGGTGTTTTATCACTGTTTCAGAATACATTAAGGAAAAAGTCTCTGATAACTGGTATTTCATGCATTTTCCCCTTACAAAGCTCCACTTTTGCAAACCTGCCGAGTTTCTCACATACTCTTTTAGTTAACATTCATGTGAGTTGCAAGCTTGATGCCAAGGAATTCTATCTCTGGAGAGGAGTCTCAGTCCCAGGTCTGGGAAGTAATGAGTTGCTAGAAATCTTTTCTTTCCCCATAGCTCGGTTTTATGCTTCAGTAATAATGTTTATAATGCCGCTTCTCATTCAGTCCCACATCAAATGTCACCAGTCCACAGAGGCCTTCTCCAAGCCTCCTCACTAGAGTGTCCCCATCCCGTTACTCTCTGTTGCATCACCCTAGTTCTTTCCGGAATCACATTCATCACAACATATTAGTATTGTCATTTGTTTATGGAATTTCTTAACCTACTAGTCTAGTTAACTCCTGAGAGCAAGTGACTTGTCACCTGTCTTCATTTCTGTATCCCCAGGGCCTAGCATTGGGTTTAATGAATAAGAAAATGAACTAAAGTTTCCTATACCTGTTCAATTTGTTTGATCTGGGTCATCATATTGGATGCTTCTCCCCTATGCCTGATCTCTCCTCCACCAAAACACAGCCAACACACTTCCTCTTCTTTTCCCAAGAGCTGCTTGTTGTTGCTGCTGCTCTTGTTGTTGTTACCCAGTTAATAGATGCTCATTTTAGAGAACTTGAGGCAGGGACCAAAGTCATGTAAATAGACAATTGAAATCACTAGGGTTGATTCATCATCCCAGTTTGTCCAAGAACGAATGGGATTTCCGGAACTTGGGAAAAACCAGGAAAACTCAGGGCAAGCCAGGATGAGCAGTGAACCCTACATAACCTCTCACTCAGTAGTGACTATTATTAATTTATGCTATTGTCATTCATTACTTTATGGATATTATAGTTAATTCAGATTTCATTATATAATTTTGAATTCAACTCTTTCTGAATAATTTCATATTAAGTATTTTAAGTATTTTCCCACAGGATTAAAATTCCTTATAATTAAAAATACCATTTAAAATATCATTTTAAAAACTGCTTTATATTGCATATTATATTTAAAAGGCCATGTAATGTAAGACCAAAGACTAAAGACGCTGGAGCCAGGTTGCCTGGGTTCCAGTTCCCGCTCCATCTTGGACATTTTACTTATTCTTTCTGTGCCTTAGTTCCCTCACCTGTAATATAAGGGTCAAGAAAGCACATGCCTTATAATACTGTTATGAGGATTAAATGGATTTATATATGAATGTTATTAAATTGCCTATTTTTCTTGATAGACTGTCATGTGGTGCAATGGAATATTCATAGTACATGAATGTCAGACCCTGCTTCCTCTCACTTTTATCTTTCAGATGCCCTACTCCCAAATAAACCTTTGTATTCCTAACTCCACCTCCTCATCTGCTTCCCACAGGGCCCAACCAATATAGAAACGAGGCTAATTTGATAAAAGAAAAATAAGACTTTTCATTATTTTAGTTGCATTTCTTTGATTATAGATGCAGTTGAATATTTATCTTTATTAGGCTCTGAAATTTCCTCCTTTGTGGACTATTCAGGTTCTTTGCTTACCTTTCTTATTGAGGTCTTACTGTTTTTCCTGTCTGTTTAAGTTATATAATTATGTAAGTTATATTTTACATATTATATATATAAAGGATATGATCCCTTTTGTCATGACTAAGTTTTTAATATATAGAAGTTCAACATTGTTATATAGTGAGATGATCAATTACTTTATAATTTTTATCTTTGTTCTAATGCCAAGAGCATATATTCCCTTCCAGAGGCCAGTCTATAATTTCTCCTCATTTATCAATAGTTCATATTTAGTCCATCTAGAATAAATTTTCACATATGGTGTGAGGTGAAAATCTAAGTTGATTTTTTTTCAAAACATGTCTCCCTAGACCATTTAATGAACAATCTTATCCTTTTTAAAGTAACCTCTACTCTCAACATGGGTGGGGCTCAAACTCACAATCCTGAGATCGAAAGCTGCATCATCTACTGAGACAGCCAAGGCCCCCAGTTGCACCCTTTCTGATTGATTTGTCGTGTCCTTCAGTGTCATTTAGTAACATTTTATACGTGTCGGGTTATTTTCTTATTACTTAAGTTTATCTTTTTTTGTATACATTATACTTGGTAAAGCCCTATATTTTTACAACCTGTTTTTGGTGTCTGCTATTGAATTTTAAGCAATAAACTTTCTAGGCTTTTGTACTTTTTCCAAAATGGAGTTATGTCTCTAGAGATTGTGTGTAGAAAGTCACTTTCTCTTTTTCCTACTTTCCCAAGACTGGAAAATTTGTCATTGCTGAGGCTAGTCGTAATGATGGCAATAATATAAAGAATTCTTATAAAGCTCTGCATAATGGAGGAAAAATTAATTTGTGAAGCAGAGCAGCTTAAAACATCATAGAAATGTGATTAGAATGCCCTTTTTTGTTTGTATAGGAGACTATCAGTTTCATCCTATTTTCTAGTGCAAAGCAACCTAAAAGCCTAAGGTTCAGAATGTGACCGTGATGTCATAGGACCTCTCAGTGGTGTGTTCTTCAGAGTGAAATAAAGCAAAGTTACAAGAAACGTGTTTATTCCGCTGCTGTGTGATTCACATCGTCACATACTCTTGGTTGCAGGAGATGGTCAATATTATAGACAGAAATATGAACGGAAAGGCAGGATCCTAGACAAAAATTGCTTAGTTGCTTTTGTTGCCTCTGTCATCATCTTTGCAACAATCTCGGTAAAACTAAGCTCAGAGGAGGGAGGGAGAGGACACGGAGTAGGGGCGGTAGCGGGCAGTGACCAGTCGGCCAGCGGCTGCGGGAGGATTCTTACCCGGCCACCCCAGATAAATACTACATAGTGGGAAATTAGGAACAGGTAGAAGCACTTGAAAGGACTGCAGAATTCCTTTATGATAACAATCATGCTGTAGGCCAACTGCAATTGTGTGCATATGCTTTAGTTGTCAGCATTTAATTTAGGGTATAATAACCCGTTGTGATGTAATAGCGATCCGCAGCACTGGATTTCTCTTCCCTCCGCGGTGAAAGATCTTCTCCTTTTTCTTTCATCCTTCCTACCTTCCTTCTCTCCTTCCTTCCCTTCTTTTCCTTTTGCTATGGTGCCTTTCACGTAGGTGTAACATAAGTGTGCTCTTTTCAGTTCTTTGATGTGTATAAAGAGGAAAAGGGCATAAACTCTTTAATGAACGATAAAGCCAATGAGAGCAAAAATAAACATGTAGCTTAAGCCTGTAAAGTAAAACCATCTAAAAATTCTGTGGGATGAAAGTTTTTCCTCTATCCATTGTTTTTCTCCTAGATGAAGCAGCCACAATTTTTAAAGACTACTGTGAAGAGTGTCCTTATGACGAAGCACTGACCTGCTCTGGTTAGGCCCATCAGCACCCCAACAAAGCTGTTCCAAGTTGAGACTGCCGGGGTGCCTGGGTGGCTCAGTCAGTGAAGCATCTGCCTTCAGCTCAGGTCTTGATCCCAGGATCCTGGGACCGAGCCCCGCATCAGGCTCCCTGCTCAGAGGGAAACCTGCTTCTCCCTCCCCACCACCCCTACTTGTGTTCCCTCTCTCACTGTGTGTCTCTCTATCAAATAAATAAGTAAAAATCTTAAAAAAATAATAATAAGAGTTGAGACTGCTATGAGGTTGGGATAGAAAGCCATTTCCTGAAACTGTTCAGGACAGTAGCTAAGCTTCACAGAGAATATGGAGTTCTAAGGGTCTTCTGTGTAAGTACTGAAAAGTCATCTGACTTTGAAAACAACTTGAAGGTGGCACATTTTTATGACAATAGAAAACTAGTTCAAATTCTAGAAATAGAGACATCATCACTTCAGTCTGATTTGATGATAAAATGCAGGGCAAAGAACCAATCGCTAAAAACAATTACAGATATTACTTGGAACAACAAAGGTGTAGCGGTCCTAGGTAAAGGCATCATTTTTGAAATAATCAATCATGGTATCCTAGAAGAGACAAATTCATGTGCATTTGAAAGCAAGCATTTTGTGGTCAAACAGACCCAGCTCTGAATCTGTTACTTTAGGGATCTGGGACAATGGGTTTCTCTGTCAAGTAGAAATGTTATTATTTCCTACCCCAGAGGCCTATTGTAGGAATAAATGAGATTGGCATGTAAAGTATTTAGCCCAGAAGTGGGCACACTCCAAGTCCTCAATAAGTGATACCCATTACCTCTATTGTGGTTATTTCTCACCATCATCCTAGGAGCAGAAGAAGCTAGATAGGTCTTCTAGTTCATACTTCCGCTGCTAACTTGGATCACGTGTAAATACTTTCATAGAAAACAAAATGAGTCCCCATCCTCTTTTTTAAGGATACTTAAGGAAATGGAAATACTTGATGTCCTACAGGGATTCTTTCTCACTCAGAAATGTTTCTAATTTTTCTAAAAACTGATCATACTGCAATAGAAGCCCATTTCTTCTTGGCTATCTTTACTGATGGAGAAAAGTTGATCAGGGCACCGGCTGGCACAGTCTGTAAGTGTCTGACTCTTGGCTTCAGCTCAGGTCATGATCTCAGGGCTGTGAGATTTAGCCCCGTGTAG
This sequence comes from Mustela nigripes, assembly GCF_022355385.1. Lineage (NCBI taxonomy): Eukaryota > Metazoa > Chordata > Mammalia > Carnivora > Mustelidae > Mustela > Mustela nigripes. The sequence continues at coordinate 265,690,076 of NC_081557.1, read as the reverse complement.
AGGCTCAATCCTCAGTGCAGAGTCGGCTTGAGGTTCCCTCTCCCTCTTCCTCTCCTCTTGTCCCTCCCGCTCATGCTCTCTCTAAAATAAATAAATCCTTATTAAAAAAAGAAGTTTATCACTCTTCTTTAGTAACCTTCTAGATGTGCCACTTGATGAAAATTATAACCTGGCCATCCCCTTCCCTTCGCACTCCCCTAGACCCCATCCCAAACACAGCTAATTATTCCACCATTTTCCTTTCTCCAAGAGGACACAGAGGAAATAATAATTTCACTACAGTTGGGTTATGGTTCTCAGTGATTCTCAGGCCTGTCTGATCATATAACAAGGAGTTTATCCTGAAGAAGAATAATGGCAAACCTGAGCAACTGGGCCAAGATAATGGATCATGTAGGGCAAAACCAGACGATCCACAGAACGCTGAGTTGATGATGATGAGCAACAAGGACTTGGGCAGAGCGAAGGCAGGCAGATGCTAATAAAGAGTTGATTTTTTAGAGGGTCAGTTTGGTGAAACAATCACATATGTTTATCTCTTCTTCTTCTTAAGATGCTATTCAAATCACAGAAACAGAACATAAAAGGAATAATTTTAATACCAAAAAAAAGAAGGGCTCCACTGCTGAACAATAGATTAGATCCATTTCTGGAAGACTGGGATCTAACAGTGATGTGCTTACTGACGAGGGAAGAGAGAAGCAGCCTCAGTCTGTAGAGAGAGAGCGAGAGGGAGGAAGTGTCTGTGTACATTTAAGTATTGGGGACGGGGCAGGGAATGCAACTAAGGAGAAAAACAATCTGAAGAATATAAAAGAGGCACAAGACACAGATGAAGAATATAAAACAGGCACAAGACACAGAGGTACCACAAATGGTGGCATTGAGCTGTTGGAATAAAAACAGATGTATTCCATGCTCATAGCAGGATTTTTTATACTAGCCAAGACATGGGAATCACCTAAATGTCCACTGATGAGTAAACGGGGAAAGAATTTGTGGCATATACATACAATGCAATATTCTCTTGCCATTAAAAACAAAAACAAAAACAACACAAAACAAGACAAAAACAAGGAAATTCTGCCATTTGTGACAATATGGATGGACCTTGAGGGCATTATACTGAGTGAAATAAGTCAGACAAAGACAAATACTGTATGATCTCACTTGTATGTGGAATTAAAAAAAAGAGAGAGAGAGAAAAAAAGAAGAGGGAGAGATCAGACATGTGTTTACCAGAGTTGAAGGGTGAGGGCAGGAGTAATAGGAGGAAGGTGGCCAAAACGTACACACTTCCAGTCGTAAGATAAACACGTACTAAGGATGTAAGGTACAACACAATGCCCGTAGCTACTGGTGCAGCGTGACATGTATTAAAGTTGTCGAAAGAGTAAGCCCTAAGAGTTCTCATCACAAAAAATGTTTTTTTTCCTTTTCTTTTATTGCTTTCTCTTTTTATTGTAGGAGATGATGGAAGCTAACTAAACTTTCAGAGCTAATCATTTCACAATATACATAAGTCAAACTGTCAAGCTATATGCCTTAAACTTCTACAGCTACACATATCAATAATATCTCAATAAACCTGGGGAAAAACAAATTGAATTCTTAAACAATATTTATTTGTTTGTTTATGAGAGAGAGTGCATATAAGCAAGGGAGGAGCAGAGAGGGAGGGAGAACATGGCGCCAACTCCAGGCTGAGTACGAGGCCAGCCGCAGGGCTTGAGCTCGTGAATCTCACAACCCTGAGATCATGACCTGAGGCACAACCAAGAGTTGGAAGTTTAACCAATGGAGCCCCCAGAAATTAATTTTGTAAAAGCATGTTTTCAGAGAAGTTCCCATCTCCAGCTCTCCTGAAGAATTTTTAAAGAATCCATCTTAAAGAAAATGTAGAGGGTTATCTTCTAAATAAGTTGAATAAGATCAATCCAAAAGACCCAACATCAGTGAACAGTAGTTCCAAGAAAAAACAGAAGAAAAGAAATAAGGACATTTTCAAATAAATAAGAAAATTTCTAGAGATGAAGGACATACGTCTCCATATTAACAAAGTCCTCAATTGGGTGTCTGGTGGCTCCGTTGGTTAGGCGACTGCCTTTGGCTCAGGTCATGACCCTGGAGTCCCAAGATCCAGTCCCGCATCAGGCTCCCTGCTTGGCTGGGAGTCCGCTTCTCCCTCCGACCCTCCTCCTTCTCATGCGCTCTCTCACACAAATAAATAAATAAAATCTTAAAAAAAAAAAAAAAAAGGAAAAGGAAGAAGAAAGTCCCCGATAGCCAAGCACAATGAATGACAAGAGACCTGTGTCCACATAAAAATTGTGAACACGAAGAACAAAGACAAGATCCTAAAATCTTCCCCCAAAATAAAATTGCTACCTACAAAGTAATGTGGCTGAGAGTAGTATTAGGCTAAAACCGCATATATATATGACAATATGAGTTGTCAGACAACAGGGGAATAATATTGTTAAAGTCCTAATGAAAACATAATTTTGAACCTAGAATTCCAAATGCCCCAACTACAAATCAAATGGGATCTAGACTAAATCCATTTTCAGACATGCAGCGACTTAGAAAATTGATCTCCCTCACACCATTTCTTTAAAAATTTCTTGAGGATATATTCCAGTAAAACACAAGAACAAACCAAGAAGGTGAAGAGAAGTCCCAGGATGACAGCTGTGCATCTTCCCCGGAGGCAGTTCAAATCGGAAAAGATGGCTAGGAGGTCTTGCCTGAGATGGCAGGACAGACTCCAGGAAAAAGCTGCACAGAATACCACAGCTGGTATTATGTAGAGAAGTCACCAAGACTATTCTAAAGGTAGATAGTTCAATAGAAAAGGCAGCTTTCGAAACTTCACTGGGGGAAAAAATCTATACTGGGAAAGATGTAATCATAGTGTAATATTGTATCAGTCATACTTTTCAAAAAGTCACAATAATGACAACATTTTATTGCCTTTCAGTTTTTAGACTCAACCTATAGGCAACCTATGGAAGATTAAATTTTGGTAACTGAGTAGACCATAAATGTTACCAATTTTGACAATGCAAATGAGAAAGTATAGAAGTTAGTTGGGAAAAGGAAGGAGTGGAGAAGAACTAAAGGCAAGGACAGTCACTAATACCTCCATCCTGCAAGACGGCCGATGAAGGACAATGCCTACAGTTGAAGAAATAAAAAATTAAGGTATGGTATGCCTCTGAAAGTAACCAGGAAAAGAGGGAGTGGAACCACTGAATGAATATCTCAGATCACTTTTATTGTAAAGAAAGCACATTTACATGGAGTCTAAAATTGATAAAACAGACAATGATAGAAAAAGCCTATTTAAAGATACAAAAGCATTACCAGATATTTGTTATCAGTGGCTGACTCTTGAGAATGGGGTAACGGCGGGACGGATGGGGCAAGGAATGACTACTCTTAGCCACGTGCCCAAATTACTCGAATAAAAATTATGTGTAGTAAAATAACTGAAAGGCAAACACGACTGATTTTTTAAAGGCATCGTCGGGCAACATGGCATTTGCAGGATTAAAGTGTCAAGATAAGGGACAGAAAGGAAGTCGTAGACACAGAGTTCCTTGAGGGCAGGTATAGCTACAACCATCTCTGGTTTTCCTTCTCCAAGGTATTGGACTGGATTTACTCCTCTCGTAATGCAGGATTTTCTGGCTTTGGAGACCTGTCGACTAGATAACGGAATCAATGATCCTTTGAGGCAGGAAATCCTATCCGTGCAGAAATTTCAGTCTGTCCGATGAGCAAAGGGCGACTGCCTAGAGCCGAACGGTCAGAGACTCAGACAGACCAGACCGAGGTGGGCAAGGAGAGCAGCGAGACAAACTGCTCCCCAGCTCAGGGTCTTTTGATCTTTCTTCAAGATTTAGGAGCAGGACCCCAACTCAGTGTTCCCAAAAACCTTGAAGTCTCTCTGATGAACAAAGTAAGTCATTGGGATTTGGTGTTCTAAATCAGAAATTCAAAGCCTGTGAGTTTGAAGACCTGATTTGGAATGTGTCTCCGCAACATATAATGAATTTGCACGACGATAAAGACAATGGGCGTCAGACAGCCCTGGGTGCCAATACCGACTCCACTTTTGACTAAAACCACAAACAGACCTTTCCGTACTTTGGTCTCTTTGTGGAATGAGAAGAATTATTCCACAACATGAGATATTGCCCAGAAAGGTGTTCAACAAACGCCAACTATGGTCATTCGCCATAAAGAATATAATAAAATTCTGAAAAATGCTTCCAAATCAAAATACATTTAACCAAAATCAGATAACTAGTTTACACATACTAGGATACACATAACTATAATAAAAAAGACAGGCAGTAATAAGTTTTGGCAAGGATGTGGAGAAACTGGACCCTTGTACACACCATATGAGAATGTAAAATGGCATAGCCACTTTGGAAAACAGGTTGGCAGTTTCTCAAAAAGTTAAGTAAGTATAGAATTCCCATATGACTCAGTAATTCCATCCCTAGGTACAACCCTAGAGAATTGAAAACATATGTCCCCACAAAAACTTGCGTATGAATATTCATAGCAACATAATAGCCTAATAGTAGAAACAACCTAAGTGTCCATAAACTGATAAACAAACAAATAAAATGTGGTATACCCCTACAGTGCAATATTATTAGGCAGTAAACAGAAATGAAATACTGATGTATGTTACAACATGGATGGAACCTTAAAAATTTTCTACAAAAGAAGCCAGACACAAAAAAACCACATATTGTATGATTCCATTTATACGAAATATAAATAAATTTGTCATGGTAGGCAAATCCAAAGAAACAGAAAGTAGATTAGTGGTAGCCAGGGCCTGGGGAGAGAGTATAGGTAGTGAATGCTAATGGGTAGAGCTTCTTTGGAGGGGGTGTGATAAAAATGTTTTGGAATTAGATAGTGGTTAATGATTGCACAACTCTGTGAATATATTAAAACTACTCAATTGTGTCCTTTTTTTTTTTTTTTTGAAGATTTTATTTATTTATTTGTCAGAGAGAGAGGAGAGAGAGCAAGCTCAGGCAGACAGAGTGGCAGGCAGAGGCAGAGGGAGAAGCAGGTTCCCTGCCGAGCAAGGAGCCCGATGTGGGACTCGATCCCAGGATGCTGGGATCATGACCTGAGCTGAAGGAGCTGCTTAACCCACTGAGCCACCCAGGCGTCCCTCAATTGTGTACTTTAAAAGGGTGAATTGCATGATATGTGAATTATAGCTCAATAAAGCTGTTATAAATTATATGAGCCTTAAAAATAAAATAAGTTCCAATAAGTTAATATTATGTATGTGATAATATGGTTCAAGGGGAAAAAAGGTACAGAATAAAGAAGGAAGTAAGGAGGAAAGTCCAGTCACAAAATTAACTTTGGGATGGTTGTTATCATCCCAAAAGTCTTTGAAACTATTACTCCAACCTGGACCATCATGAGAAGACAGAATTCCGTTAAAAAAACAGTGGTATGGAAAGATCTCTCACAAAACAGAACTAAACTTTTTTTAACGAAAAAAAAAAAAAAGCTAGCTTAAAAGAAAGATTTTTCAGGGTTTTTTTCTCCTCTTTTTTGTTTGATTTGGGTTTGAAGTGTAGATTGGCTTGGACTAAATTAAATTTGGCTAGGTAAAAACAAAAAAATTTAAAGAAATAAATTTGACTGGGTAAAAAAACTATCTTTCAGAAAACTAATATTTATCGAATATTAGTTTCTTTCATATGAGTAAAGGTATACAAGAAGCAAAATGTCAAGAAATAGTGGGGCAAGAACCATACAATGGATTCGGAAAAATTCCCTTTCTTTAGAATAAAGAGGCTAATTTTAAAATGCTGCGTGTGGGACCTGGAATGTAAAACATCTCAACTTGGCATTGAATGCTTTCTCCTCCCAAGCCCATCGCATTCTTTTCTCTGTCTCCACATTAAGGCTGGGTAAGAAAGCTCATCTGTTTTGGATGGGATCCAAATTAGATGTGGATTTGTACCTGTGAGAACTTAGGATCTCAGTAGCAGCTGGCTTATATCCAGTTCTTGGAATGCTTATCATCATAACATTATGATTAAACACTGGCAGATATAAATAGGTGTCATTTATTCTAGTCATTTAAATGTTTTGGAATAAATTATTCCTTTTTTAGACAAGTTCTTCTAGGGCAAAATTACATAAATTGGAGGTATTTTTGTTGTAATTTTAAAGAGTCCATCTACCCATAATGGTTTAAGTATTTAGAGAATGTTTGCAAAGACCAGTTGATTCCTTCCAGCTCTAAGGAGGGTCAAATTACTATGTTGCTTTGGATCCCCCTTTAACTTGTTCTCTGTTTTCTTCAGAAACTGAAGCTCAGAGAAGTTAGGTAAATTGGTCAAGGTAACACAGAAATGGTTAGACTTATTTCAACTCCAGGGGTTTTTTGCTCTAAGTTCATTACTTTTACTCAATATCTCCCAGTTGCTTCACATTATTACAGCTTTTTCTTTGGACTATTTGAATTCAATCTAGGCAACATTTCCCTTGGCAAAAAATTTTAAAATATGCTCTCTTAATAGGCAAAAAGAATTAAAAAGAGGGGTTTCAGATTGGTTACGTGCAAAAAAACAAATGCAACCATGGTAGCTTTCAGGGGGAGTAAATAAGTGATTTGGTGGTATAATTAGCTTACTGGACAGAATCAGTTATGGGACTGACTCTCGAGTGATTTATTTTGGTCTTTTATTTAAAGCAGCCCTTATTTTTAGATTGTTTGATTAACCTCCAAGTTAGAAGCTCAGCAAATTTCTGGGTGGGCAATTTTAACTTTCCAGATTTGGAAAAGCCCTTGCATAGCCACTAGCCTCTAAAAATGAAACCAACCCTTCTTCAGGACACTGGTCCCACGAGAGATCATCCAGAAGCAACTTAAACCCTCTAAATACCCAAGAACAAATTCAAAACCATATTCAAGAATAAAACAGGTCTACACATCATATTAGATGGCACCAGTGTAATCTCCCACTCTCTAGGCTAGTCCTTTTAGTTTTTTTTTTTTTTTTAAGATTTATTTATTTATTTGAGAGAGAGCAGATCAAGAGAGTGAGAGAGATTACATGGGGAGGGGGGGGTTGCCGAACGAGGGAGAGGGAGATGCAGACGCCCCGCTGAGCAGGGGACCTGATGCAGGGCTCCATCCCAGGACCTGGGATCATGACCTGAGTGGAAGGCAGATACTTAACCTACTGAGCCCCCCAGGTGTCTCAGGAGAGTTATTTTCTATTATCAAACTTAACTGCCTCAGAAACCTATCAAGCAGAATATTCCTTCTCTTCTTAGCCATTGTTGGCTTAAGCCATAAATCCTACTCTAAGGCTAATGAAATTGGCTTTAAAAGAAAGAAAGAAAGAAAGAAAGAAAGAAAGAAAGAAAGAAAGAAAGAAAGAAA
>NC_081557.1:265670797-265682616 GCF_022355385.1 Mustela nigripes | reverse complement strand
ACAACCAATAGATTTAATAGTTCCCTGTAGAACCCTGAGCTTTGGCTGACAAGAGTTGAGCTCACAGAGAGAGCAATGCTCAGATGGGACTGGAATAGGGCCAGAAGGGAAGGCAAAGAACCCCAACTAAAGGGTAACTTGGTTACTTCCTAAGAACCCAAATGTGAAAAGATATAGTAGGTGGTCAAGTTCTCGGCTAGACCATCTTAGTTCCGTGAAGACCAAACACAAGAATGGCCCCACTTTCTGATGGTTTGTGGTTCTTTCACATCCCATCACCCATACTCCCTTTTATGAGATAAGAATATACACTGCATGCATTTTTAGGATTCTCCTTAGGTGAGAATGTGGTTCCAGAGAACTACCTCTTCCATGGAATGCAGGGGTTGAGAATATGACCTATTCTAAGCCAATCTGTGTTTTCTATCCCTTGGTCACAATAATTGGTTCAGGCCAGTCAATGCTAACAACCGTAAATTCTAGAACCTCTCTGAGATTCTCTGGGAGAAGGCTACCCCTTCTGTTGGGAATCTAGAAGCTTCCAAGAAGACACTGTGTGCAGCCTTGGTGTTAGACTGGAGCCAGTGCAGTAGGAAGAAGAGCTCGGAGCTGGACACAGAAAGAAGCTGGATTCCAGCTGCACTGCTTGAACCTCAAATCTCTCCCCCGCCAGCCCCAGCCACTGAAAACCCTGGACTCTTCAGTTCTATTGGCCGATAAATTCCCCTTCTCTGTTAAACTAATTTAGGTCGAGTCTTCCATCACTGGCAACAGAAAGAGTCCAAACCGTTACACATTTCATTTACACAAATGTCCTTGCATAAACTATAAAACATAAATGCATCCATATTTCTGTTGGGAGATAATCTTCTGAACGTGTTGAAATAGACATTGTTAGATATATATCTAGGACAAATGGAAGCAATTATGTACTTTGTAAACATGAAACTGTGCAACATTACTTTGTGGCTCCAGAGCGTTATCGCAATCAGAACTCCTACACACGCACATCACTGACCACCACTGGGACCACAAGTGAACTGACCAATCTGAGGTCAGCAGTGCCCAGACTGTCACATGCAGAGAGTTGTTTATTTATGTAAGCAATCAGAATTCAGTAATTAAACTGAGTAGCAGAGGATGTTTCACTTCATAAGCAATGTGAATCAATTTAGAAGTGAATCGCCAGTGATTAGGGATTAATAATAAAATAATAAGGTTACACCGAAAGAAAGTTTGAGTGGAAAAAGACCAGAACACTTGATTTGGGTCATGAAAAAAAGCAGATTTCTTCTACTGGCTTCATGTATGACTTTTTGTTTTAAGTCCTGATTGCTCTGAAGATACCACCGATGGCATAGAAGGAAAAGGAAGATTTATTTCTAAATGTCTGTTAAGTCATCAGTTAGGAAGCTTTCTGCAGCAAATCACAATTTAAACTGATTTACAGAATGGGAACATCTATTGACTCACGTGACCAGAAAGAGAGCAGACTTCCATGTCAGTTCAGCCAAAGGTTTGTAAGATCATCAGGGCCATCGCTTCCCATGTTTGACAATTCCCTTTGGTTGTGCTCTCCTTCTTGTAGTGGTTTTTCAGTTGGGCTAGCTTCCCCATGGTAGCAAGGTGGCTATCGGCAGCTCCCAGGACCAAAATTTTCTCATTTACACTGGGGGAAAGAGGAGCTTCCTTTCCTTCCCACCAAAAAATCAAATTCTTATACTTCCTACTGCCTGGACTTTCACATCTCTGAAAAAAATTACTGTAGCTAGGGAAGTCATGCACCACAGTAATTTCACACCAGGGAAAATGAGCCTGTGCCCAAGCCAGTAACACAGCCAGAGAAGACGAATGGGAACTCATCCCTAGAGACAGGGAAGAAGTGGATCCCACCCAGCCACATGGTTTCTACCCAAGGCAAGAGGGTGAAATTGGTATCACAGAGACAAGAATGATTTTTTTTTTCTATCATGTACCAGACTGAACATAGCCATCTACTGTGGGCTATAGCGCTGGGCATTTGCTTAGGGTGCCAATCTACAGGGAGGCTTCACTGGAAATGTACCTAGGTGAAGACAGTTGTTCAGGGCCGTCCTATGTGAAGGTCACTATATTCCTTAGCCTTGCATAATTCCACACTAATTTTCTCTTAGGGAAAAATGGAAACTAGGGAGAGACGAATTCTCAAAGCACATGTATCTACCACTACTGTTGCCTATTCTTGCTGTATGTTTTCTCAAGGTTATCTCTAAATATCATAGCATAGTTTCCCCCAAAAGCAACAGCCTGGTGTATTAGGGTCTTTGGCCTTATTTTAACACATCAAACTTCTATTCCAAAGATACTGATTTTCATGCCCATTTTTTTTAACACTATCATATGGACCACATTCAAATGAATGTTGGATGCTAAAATCATTTTAAGTCATAATAACAGCAAATGTTAAAATAAACACAAAATAATTACCATTACAAAGCTTTTTAGCAGAAACTTTTGGTGGCTTAGGTCCTGTCCCCTGAGCCCACTCCTGACTGCCAGTGCTCACCAGTCGCCTCACGGCAACCGCACCGTCAATCATTTTCATTCTCTATCTCAGGGCCTTCTTTGGAATCTGATGCCACAAGTACCTACTTGGCCCATCGGCAAGCAACATCAGGAAATAAAGCAGGAAATATTTATTGAGCACTAATAAATATTTGCTGAATGAGTGAATGTTAGAGTATAATAGATTGCTATTAACCTGCCTTGTCTGGAGACACCTGGGTGGCTCAATGGGTTAAGCTGTTGCCTTTGGCTCAGGTCATGATCTCAGGGTCCTGGGATGGAGCCCCGCATCGGGCTCTCTGCTCAGCGGGGAGCCTGAGTCCCCCTCTCTCTTTGCCTGTCTCTCTGCCTACTTGTGATTTGTGTCTGTCAAATAAATAAATTTTAAAAATCTCTTTAAACTGCCTTGTCCATAGACGAATTGCTGGGTTCTTGCTATGCTGTGAGGGGCATACATGTTGGTTTGGAATAACTTTTTACAATGGTGGGAAGGTTCTAAATCAGTGCTGTCCTATACAGCCACCACTACCCACATGGGGCTGGCTATCGAGCACTTGAAAAGTGGCTACTATGAGTAAAAAACTAAATTTTAAATTGCATTTAATCTTAATTAACTTGTACTTAAATTTTTTTTTTGAATATTTTGTTTATTTGCGACACAGAAAGATAGGGAGGGAGACAAGCACAGGGAAGCTGGGGAGGGAGAAGCAGGCCCTGAACAGGGAGCTAGCAGGAAGCCAGATGTGGGGCTTGGTCCTGGCCGCTGGGATCATGACCTGAGCTGAAGGCACACACCCACGCACCCCTGCGCTTAAATTTAAACAGCCACATCTGTGTGACAGCTACTGTACTGGACAGCACAAGATAAAAAATGCCAAGTGCTGCCACAAAAATCCTCTTACTACTTGCCATGATCAGCCAGGGAAGTACTTACGTAGTAACAGTCGGTGGGTACACAAAAAATTACCAGCCTAGCTGGTAAACCATGTGGCTTGGGTCACCCCAAGCAAGCAGTGTATCAGGCATTTCTTTTACTTGACTCAAAGTCAAGCCCTAGCAAAAACAGGTAGATGGAACCAAGAACCCTGCGTGGTTACCTTGGTCTGTGTTTCTGATAAGTTTGAATACAGATGTTCAGTGCTGGATTTCTCTGTGTTGGTGTAGACAGGAAAGGGAGAGGGTGGTTTAGAAAGGCACGGAACATTTAAAATCCGGGGCTTTCAGATCCATTTACATTTAAATAAGAAAAAAGGTGCTGTTTTAAAAGAGCCATTCATGTCTATGAAAACATCTCTGAGTTTCTTATCATGTGAAAAGTCCTTTTTCCTAAGAAAAAGGAATACACGTTTTGTGTAGGTGCCAGTGTTCAAAGGTTGAAAGAAGTTTCCAAATCAGCAAGCCCTGTTCCCTATCACTAATAATAATAATAATAATACTTTGTGTGCACACACCTTGCTCTCTGTGGTTTCACAGATAGGTCACAGGCAGGCATCAGGTACACACGATTTCTATGCTCAACCCTCTCAGTGACTCAGTCTTTGACCTCAGAAGAGTTGGGGTAGATTTAGACCAAGGGCTCCTGGGTGCACAATGAGAATGTTCACTCGAAACTCTAACAGCAGCACTTCTGACTCTGCTTTGATGAAAAAAGCCATACACCAGCTTTACCAGTTCCCTGGGCTTTCCAGGGACCAGCCCTGACATCACGGTCTGAGAGATTTGCCTTTCCCTCTTGTCTTCCCCTTTGCATGCCCCTCTCTCCTCGCCCTGCTCTTCCATGATGATGGCTGGCTCATCCACTCAGCCAACCAGTTAATAGCAGGGATAACTGTGATGTAATTTCAGATCTTGGAGATGCAAATGAATGAAATGCAGCTGGGTAGGTCTCAAACACACGGTCTTATTACTTAAACCTGATTGGTGTAGCTGAGCACATTGGGGACCCTCTTGGTTCGAGTCAGAGGCTCCATCTCTGCACAAAGGCAATGACTCCAAGGGCACGATGACACTTTCTACCCCAGGCCCAAACCCTCAGTCCCACTGCACTCCCCACAGCCTCCCACACCTGGAGTCCAGCTGGCATCTACTTACCAAGGTTTCCCCCTTGTAGGCCCTCTGGTGGATTAAATCTGCTGTAAACTCCAAATTTCCAGAGTTGGTTGTGTGGCTCTTTGAGGGTCTGTTAGAATCTGTTACCCTTGTAAAATCCAAGAACCCTGGGGAAGAGGGCAACATGACATCTCAAACCAGTCTCCAAGGGCACACTTGGAAAATTTAGACTTTACAACTATTGTTTTTACTCTGCATGAACTGAGTTGCTCTTGGAGGGTTCTGAGCCAGGACTGACAAAGGAGACTGAACTTTTTAAGGCTCCCTCTGCTGTGCCTGGATCTCTAAATACCACCCAGCCCTAAATTTCCCAACGATTGTTCTGCCGCTCTGGCAAGAAATCTTATTCTTTCTCTGCCTACTGGGCTTACTTCCTCTCCCTCACCATTTCCAAGATCTGTTGCTCCGTCTCTGCTTCCAGACGCCTCCTTAGCCAGACGGGCTGTTCTACAAGCTGACCCAAACTTTTGCCCTTTTTGTCTACTTCACCACAGCCAACAGAGCCAGACCTGGCTATCGCCCTTAACATCAACTGAGTGTCAACCATTCATCATCTGGAAGCAGTACTGATCCCCGTCTGTATTTGACTTGGCATGGAGTGGTCACCTTTCTCTCAGAGATCCTCAGGAGAGACTTAACTGGGAAATATATAGTTAGTTTCACAAAATTACAACTATGGACGTCTATATTTGAATTCTGCTTCTTTTAGGTTCATGTTATATAATGAGCATTTTCCAACTTTTTAACTAAATGATTTTTCGTGGCTTCATTGAATTCCATTGTGCAGTTGTATCATGATTTGATCAATCTCCTACTTAAGCATTTTGATTATTTCCAGGTTTTTGATATCATAAACATGTTAAAAAATGATCTACACATGAACAACTAAGTGGGTCTCTGACAATTTCATTCTATTAAATTCCTTAAAAGGGAAGTACTGGGTCAAAGGGTAAAAGCATATTTAAGGCAGGCTGAGAAGACTCGTCTTTAAATGAAGACCCCAAATTCCAATAGAAGTGAAAAGAGACCGAAGACTGGCCAGTCCCTCAGGATCCCCTGACCATGGGCAGGAAATAAAGCTGGGGAGTATGTTCTAGAACAGAACACCCGCCCCCCCAACTCCACCCCTGCCCAGTAAAGTGTTTAATCATTTCAACTTCTTTCGAAAGACCCGCACCTGCCAGAGCATGTGGATCAACGTTGATGAAGTAGCTTCAGCTGTCAGGGACGGCAGATGGGCAAACACACCTGGCCTCACAGCATTGTTAGCTTCAAGTTCTCCTTTAAAATGAGCAATGGGCACCAGACAAAAGTGTAATCATCTTCTACTCCTCTCTTTCAGCCCACACTGTGAGACACCAATTGACCTTTGCTCTAATTCCTAATTAAAATCTGAAATTACACTCCATCCGAAGAGCGGCTGTTCAGTGGAAATGAGCAATGTGTAAAGCATTGACACCACATAGATCGAGGAGGGCGGGAGCCGCAACTCACTCAGGTACTTGCAACCTCAGCAAAACAAGGAGAGTAGGGTTTTATGCAGACACATCACAGCACAGAAACAGACGGTGATTTTTTTCCCTTGAATTTTCTACAATAATCATCTTCTGAGCAATTAATCTCCTAGCCTTATATATTGATCCTCAATATATACATACACTGGTGATATAAATCAAACTATCTCTTTTTCAGATAAAGGAATGCAGATTATTTCATTTGTCTCAAATCATCTATTTGAGCTAGCTTTATTTCCTTCAACTTTTATTTGAATGCTTCCTATAAGCCAAACTTTGAGCTTTGTTGGGAGATCTGCAAAATTGATTAAGACAAATCTCTGACCTTGAGAAAGGCAATGTTTCTAGTCATGGAAGCAAAAATTCTGATAGTATGCCCAAGCATACTTAGGGAAAAATTAAGCAGCAATATACTGAGACAGAAGTAAGCTAAACAAAGACTTGAAGTCAACTTTTGTGGATAGGCAAAAACCACACATGCACTAGGAATCTGGGGGGGAAAATGACATATAAATGTGACTCTAATGCACAAATTCATTCTCACTATTGAAGACTAGAGATAAGATGCATTTACACACAAATCAAAGCTCATAAAGATGAATAACTACTCTTTGGATCTTTTTCAATGTAGTAATTACTCCTCATATAAAGCTCGCAGTAAACATCAATTTCCATGTAATTAAAATCAGTGTCTTTGTTCACATAATAGGGTAATATCATGTCACTCAAGATACTGTCCAAGGACAGATTGAGATGGGCAGAGCTGTTTCCAGTTACTAATGCCTTGGGGAAATGGTCAACGCTAGCTACTTCAGTGATATTCTAGAGATGGTGGGTTGTCTAGATGCTTCCTTTTCTTCCTCCCTTTTCTCTTCCTCGAGATCCCTGGGCCTTCCGCATTTATCCGCTCCTGTCACCTGGACCTGAGGAGAGTCAGAAAGATGAGGACCAACATCAGTGTTGCTGCTCCACCACAGTCCTAATGAAAGGGTTTGACGGAAGATAATACTGAAGTATATAAAATAACACAAATAACGTGTGGAAATTTTCAGGGAAATTTCATTGTTTTGGATACTTCCAGGCCCTTTTTAAAAAAGATTTATTTAGTTGAGAGAGACAGCACGCACATGCACCCGAGTGGGAAAGAGTAAGAGGGGAAGAGAGAGAGAGAGAATTCTCAACAGACTCTCCAAGGAGCATGGAGCCCCATGCAGGGCTCCATCCCAGGACCCTGAGATCGTGACCTCAGCTAAACTGAAGGTCAGAAGCGTAACCAGCTGAGCCCCCCAGGCACCTCAGACACTTCCAGGATACTTTACGTGAAAAATGGAAAACTAGGTACTGCTGTCACTGAATACGAATAAGCGTGAGTCTTCCAAAATTTTGGGACGTCTAATCACTTCAGATGTAAGCTGCTTGTCTTACTTTTTTTTTTTAAAGATTTTATTTATTTATTTGACAGAGACACTGCGAGAGAGGGACACAAGCAGAGGCAGAGGGAGAGGGGGAAGCAGGTTCCCCACTGAGCAGAGAACCCAATGCAGGGCTCGATCCCAGATCCCTGGGATCATGACCTGAGCTGAAGGCAGAGGCTTAATGACTGAGCCACACAGGCGCCTCCATTTTTAGAGGGATCCAGGAGGTCCAGGGTCCATGCTTAGCTAAGGTAATTGAATGAATGTCACAGTCACGGAATATTTTCATGCAGTAATGATCTCCCTGCTGCTGGATAATTGCTGAAGCAAATCCACTGATGAGAGAGAAATGAGGAAGCAAAGCCGTGTGCATTTCCAGAGCCACAAACACTGACCCCTTCAAGGCATTCAATCGTTCTGACTTTGTTTCTATTATCAGGAAGTGACTGATGAAAAATGAATCAGGGTACGTCAATAGATCCTGGCGGGATCCACAGATGCTTTTGCATCACACCTCACTAGAGGGCTGCCGTCCAAAGGCTGTCTTGTAAAGCTGACCCACAGGCAGAGCGGCACGCCTGCCAGTGAGAAGGCAGTCTGCTCTGGCTGGATCATCTGTTTTACATTATTGATCAATTTTGATTCATCTTCACTTCTGATGCTATTTCTGGTTGAAGAAATGGCTCAGCAATTTGGAGCACATAGCCATCTGAATCAGCTGTCATAATACTGGTATAAGAGCATCATCTACAAGCTGACACTTCTTATTGTGCCGGATCAAAGAGTTACTGTGTCACATATTGATTGCTAAGACTTAATGCTCTATGCCTCAAGTGTTCATATCTATCCCATGGAGCCATTCATTTTCTGCTGGCCGGAGGACCATCCAAGAAGACAAAATTCCTGCCTCAGCATTATCTTGTAAAGTAAAATCTGGGAGCACCTGGATGGCTCAGTGGGTTAAAGCCTCTGCCTTAGGCTCAGGTCATGATCTCAGGGTCCTGGGATCGAACCCCACATCGGGCTCTCTGCTCAGTGGGGAACCTGCTTCCTCCTCTCTCTCTGCCTGCCTCTCTGCCTACTTGTGATCTCTGTCAAATGAATAAATAAAATCTTTAAAAGAAAAAAAAAGGGAAGGGAACGCATTTCCTTTCCCCTACATTGTTGAGCTCTGACTTTGTAACAGACCTAGAGCATTGTCACCTAATTTTAATATCTCAAACACAATAAAAAAACACACTCCCCAAATCATGGAAGTTGGGGACAACTTCAAAAGAACCAGTACAGCAAACCCTGATGCTGAGCTAGCTCACCGGCTGCTTCCGCTTTCTCTCTCCCTTGCTGCCTGCCATCACACAGCCACTATGTACTATTCCCAGCATCCCTTGGAGCTAGTATAGCCCTGTGGCACAGGGTTGACCAATGAGATGTAAATTAACGTACAAGCTTATAAATATGCTTAATTATCTTGGAAAGAAGGAAGAGGAAGGGAGGGAGGAGGTAAGGGTGGTAGAGGTTCAAGTAAGGAAGGCAAAGTAGAAAGAAAAAAATCATTTCCTTCAAGCCTGCATCTCTCTCTATATATTTCTTCCTCTCCCCATCAATATTCTGGAAAGAGTACATACCCCATAGTAAACAGTCCCCTGAATTGACTTACCCAGCCCTCACCTTCTCCTGTCTAAGCTTTCACTTTGGGATCTAACCCATTCCTTAGAGTCCTATGCTTGTGGGAAGTTGATCTTATTCCCAAAGTTTGACTCTTACTCCTTGCTAAAGTGATTAGGTTCAGATCAATAAATTTAGGCAAATTTGAAGTCTCCTGACCACAACAATTAGGTCAGGAACGGGAAGATAACTTGGTTTTCTCTTTCTTCTAAGAAAACCTCTAAAAGGCCACCCACATTCTTTCTCTTTCTGGATCTTGTGGTATTTTGAGTCACTGCTGCAGTCATTTTGTCACCAGGACGGAAACCAGGCTTGAAATAATCCGACACGACAGCATGCAGAATTGCAAGGTGAAAACAAACTTTTTAGAGGACACTATTGAAACTAACACCTGTTCTCCTCTGAACCGCCCAGGTATGTAAGCCAATGAGCTCCCTTATTATTTGAATTCAGTCTTTGGTTACTAGACCAATTAAAAAAAAACAAACCAGTTCACAATGTCTTCTACAACACCACCTGAACCACCTGAATATGTTCTTTACTTGCCTCCTTCTCGCCTTTCCCAAATGTCATTGCTCATGTTCAAGCCTTATCACTCTTCTCCTTGACTTTACAATATAATATTTAGGAAGTTCCTTTGACTTTAATTTCTCTTCCATTCAATCTGTCGGTGTAGAGCCACCAGATACTCATTTTATATGGAAATCTGATCATCACAGTTCCTTGCTCCAAACTCCTCATGCATTCCCACTGTATAAAGATGAAATGTAAATCCCCTAACCTGTTATACAAAGCTCTTCACAATCTGGGTTCTGCTTACCAGTCCCGTCTTATCACTAAACACTTTTTCTGCCCCAACCCTCCCAACACACATATATAAAGACACATTAATTTATTGAAATTCTAAATTACATGTAGTTCTTAAACATATAAATCTCTCTTCTGTCTTGTTTACTGTTCATCTGTTATTCCCTCTGTTGGATTTCTAGACTCTTTCCCACTGTTTGTCCAGTGGGTAGTTTCATCCTGCATAAACTCTTCCATGAAGCTTACTCCAATTTCTCCATACAATCCAACCATGACAATATTCATATAAGATCAAGTTCTCTGAAGGCAGGGACAATGTTTAATTCATCTTTATAATCCTGTCACTTAGCAGTATCTGGCAGAATATATCCTCTATGGTTGAATAAATGAATATAAATTACAAATGAATGAATCAGATACAGAGACTGAAATCTTACTTGGATTATAGGCTCGTCTACCTGATAAACAGATAGCTAAAATAATAATTATCAAGAAGTTGACTAGCCTGTTAGATGCCTATTCCATGATACTTAGTCCCTGAGAGATATTTTCATTACTATAGAAGATATATTCTTTCTGTCTTCCTACATTCCTAGGATACTTTCCTAATACCTTACCTTCCTCCAGGACTACTCCTTGATCTTGATCAGAGAGGTAGATATGTGATCCTAGACCAGTTTTTGTTTTCTTTTTCTTTTTTTAAATTGTGGCCCAGTTTTTTTTTTTTTCTCCTAAGAATCTGACTCCTGAGCGAATACACCTAGAACCTATCTAAGTAATCTGATGGAAACATAATTGATAACCATACCTGTGAGCTCCTAAGGCTAGAAATCTGGAGCTATCTTGCTTCTGTCTTTTCCAAACCTTCTGAAAGTTTGGTTGCTCGGTTCTTCCTTCTGTTTTGTGGCCTACCTCCAGTATCTTTCCAGTAAGTCCCTTGTGTTTGTTATGTTAATCAGAAATGGATCTGTTTCCTGTAATCATAGAATTTTAACTCAGGATAATTCTTTGATGCATGCTAATTTACGGCTATCATAGTATCACATAACATAAAGGGAATATGTATTACTGTTGATTTATAAGGCATGCTATTTTCTACTATGCCAGGAAATACCTAGCCCAGTCCTTGACATACAGCAGAGAAAACAGTATTTGCAAAATGAATAGATCCGTTAAGTCCATCTGGTCCAGAACATTCCATCCTAAAAAAACAAATATAAAAAGATTTAAGTGATATCATGCACTTTTCCTGACCATAACACTATGAAACTAGAAGTCAAGCATAGGAAAACATTTGGAAAGACCATAAATACATGGAGGTTAAACAACAAGCTACTGAACAATGAACGGGTCCACCAAGAAATCAAAGTAGAAATAAAAACTTACATGGAAACAAATGAAAATGAAAACACAACAGTCCAAAATCTTTGGGATGCAGCAAAATATGTCCTAAGAGAGGGAAGTGTATAACGATACAGGATTACCTCAAGAAACAAGAAAAATCTCAAATAAACAACCTAATCTTATAACTAAAGAAACTAGAAAAAGAACAATAAACAAAGTCTAAAGCCAGCAGAAGGAAGGAAATAATAATAAAGGTTAGAACAGAAGTAAATAGGGACGCCTGGGTGGCTCAGTTGGTTGGACGACTGCCTTCGGCTCAGGTCATGATCCCGGGGTTCTGGGATCGAGTCCCACATCGGGCTCTCAGCTCCATGGGGAGTCTGCTTCTCCCTCTGACCTTCTCCTCGCTCATGCTCTCTCT
>NC_081557.1:265632445-265670697 GCF_022355385.1 Mustela nigripes | reverse complement strand
AAAAAAAAAAAAAAAAAAAAAAGCACACAACAGATTAATGAAACCAGGAACTGGTTCTTTGAAAAAATTAATAAAATTAATAAATCTCTAGCCAAACTTAAGAGAGAGAGAGAAAGGGCCTCAATAAATAAAAGCACAGATGAGAGAGAAGAAATAACAACCAACACCATAGAAATACCAACAATTATAAAAGAATATTATGAAAAATTATATGCCAACAAATTGGACAACCTGGAAGAAACAGATAAATTCCCAGAAAAATATAAACTATCAAAACTGAAACAGGACAAACAGAAACCTTGAACAGACCCATATCCAGCAAAGAAATTGAATCAGAAATCAAAAATCTCCCAACAAATAAAAGTCCAGAGCCAGAGGGCATCACAGGGGAATTCTACCAAACATTTAAAAAACAGTTAATACCTATTCTTCTCAAAGAATTCAAAAAAAAACAGAAAAGGAATGAAAATTTTCAGATTCATTCTGAGGCCAGCATTACTCTGATACCAAAACCAGATAAAGACTATACTGTAGGGACACTTGGGGGGCTCAGCTGGGTGAGTGTCTGCCTTCAGCTCAGGTCATGATCTCAGGGTCCTGGGATCAAGTCCTGCATCAAGTTCCTTGCGTAGCTGGGAGCCTGCTTCTCTTTCTGCCTGCTCTGCCTGAAACTCTCCCTGCTTATGCTCGCTCTTTCTCTCTGATAAACAAATAAATAAAATCTTTTTTTTTTTTTTTAAAAGTCTATACTATAAAAGAGAATAGGCCAATATCCCTGATGACCATGGATGCAAAATGATTCAATTAAATATCAGAAAACCAAATCCAACAATACATTTTAAAAATCATTACCCATGATCAAGTGGGATTTTTTCCTGGGATGCAAGAGTAGTTCAATATTCTCAAATCAATCATTGTGATACATCACAAAAGAACCATATGATCCTTTCAACAGATGCACAAAAAGCATTTGACAAAGTACAACATCCACTCGTGATAAAAACAAAACAAAACACCTTAACAAAGTGGGTTTAGAGGGAACATACCTCAACACAATAAAGGCCATATTCAAAAATCCCACAGCTAGTATCATCTTCAATGGGGAAAAACTGAAAACTTTTCCTCTATGATCAAGAAGACAGGGATGTCTACTCTCACCACTTTATTTAGCAATCAGACAACAAAAACGCAAAAGCCATCCAAATGGGCGAGGAAGAAGTCGAACTTTCACTATTTGCAGATGACATGATATTCCATCTAAAAAACCTGAAAGCCTCCATCAAAAAATGATAAATTCAGTGAAGTCACAGGAATCAAAATCAATGTACAGAAATCCGTTGCATTTCTATACACCGATAATAAAGCAGCAGAGAGAATAATTAAGGAGTCCCATTTACAATCCCATTTACAATTGCACCTAAACCAATAAGATACCTAGGAATAGACCTAATCAAAGTGGTAAAAGACCTGTACTCTGAAAACTATTAAACATTGATGAAAGAAACTGAAAATGGCACACACAAAAATGGAAAAATATTCTGTGCTCATGGACTGGAAAAACAAATATTGTTAAAACGTTTATACTATCCAAAGCAATCTACACATTAAATGAAATCCCTATCAAAACACCTATAGCATTTTTCACAGAACTACTACAAATAACCCTAAAATGTATATGGAACCACAATAGACTGTGAATAGCCAAAACCACCTTGAAAAAGAAAAGCAAAGCTGGAGGCATCACAATTCTGGATTTCAAGTTATATTACAAAGCTGTATATTAATCATAACAGTATGGTACCAGCACAACAATAGACACATAAATCAATGGAACAGAATAGAAAACTCAGAAATGAACCCAAAAGTATAGGGTCAATTAATCTTCCGCAAAGCAGGAAAGAATATCCAGAATATACACCACTGGGAAAAAGACAGTCTCTTTAACAAAAGATGTTGGGAAAACCAGACAGCAACATGCAAAAGAATGAAACTGAACCACTTTCTTACACCATACAAAAATAAATTTGAAATGGATTAAAAACATAAACATGAGACCTGAATTCATAAAAATCCTAGAAGAATATATAGGCAGTAACTTCTCTGATATCAGTGATATCAGCTGTGCAACTTTTTTCTAGATAGGTCTCCTGATTCACAGGAAACAAAAGCAAAAATAAACTATTGGGACTTCACCAAAAAAAAAAAAAAAAAAAGCTTCTGCACAGCAAAGTAAAAAAAATCAACAAAACTAAAAGGCAACTTAAGGAATGGGAGAAGATCCTTGAAAATTATATATCTGATAAAGGGTTAATACCCAAAATATATAAAGAACTTATACAATTCAAGACCCAAAAAACAAATACTCAGTTAAAAAATGGGCAGAAGACATGAATAGACATTTCTCCAAAGATGACATACAGATGGCCAACAGATACATGAAAAGATCCTCAACATAATTTAACATCAGGGAAATGCAAATCGAAACCACAATGAGGTATCACCTCCCACCTGTCAGAATGACTAAAATAAAAAACACAAGAAATAACAAGTGTTGGCAAGGATGTGGAGAAAAAAGTTACTCTCATGCAGCCACTCTGGAAAGCAGTATGGAGGTTCTTCAAAAATTAAAAATAGAACTACCCTATGATCCAGCAATTACACCACTGGGTATTTACCCAAAGGATACAAAAACACTAATTCAGAGGGATACATGCACCCCAGTTTACAGTAGCATTATTTATTTATTATTTACAATAGCCAAATTATAGAAACACCAAAGTGTCCACTGACTGATGAATGGATAAAGGAGATGTGGTTATTATATAAAATGGAATATTACCGAGCCATAAGAAAGAGTGAAATCCTGCCACTTGCAATGGCAAACGCTGCTCCTGCTGCGCAGGGAGCCTGAAGCGGGGCTGGATCCCAGGAGGCTGGGAACACGAGCTGAGCAGAAGGCAGACACTTAACCGACTGAGCCACCCAGGTGTCCCCAGACTTCTGACTACAGAGAACAAACTGATGGTTCCCAGGAAGGCCGGTGTTGGAGGGGTGGGTAAAATAGGCGTCCGGGATTAAGAAGTGCCCTTGCTGTGATGGGCACTGGGTGTTGTATGAAAGTGTTGAGTCACTATCTTGTACACCTGAAACCAATACACTAAATGTTAACTAACTGGAATGTCAATAAAATCTTAAATTTAAAGAAAGGATGAATATCCTTCTGCTTGTGGGGAATTAGGAGCTAATCATGGCATCAGAGAAGGTAGGCCAGAGGTCTTTGGCTGTCACATAATTTTTTCCATTCTTTCTCTTAAAAATAATATATTGAGCACATACCATGTGCTTGCTCTTCAAGGAGCTTTTAGTCTAATTAGTTAAATCACAGAATTAAGAACAGACACAACTCCTACCTTTATAGTTCTAGTTATGAGAGATAAGTTATTAATAAATGATAAAAATACATCGTTTAACTATATATAAAATACAGTTCAGTAAGTACTAATATTACACATGTAAATGTACAATGAGAATTCACAGGAGTGGCACCTAATTTGGACTTGGCATTTTAGGGAAGATTTCCTGGAAGAAATGAAATCTAGGCTGAGACCTGAACAGGAATTTACCTGGCAAAGTGGTAGGGAAGAATTTTTCCAAGTGGAAGTCACAACATACACAAAGGCTAGAGGAGAGAACGCATGGCATCTTTGGGAAATAACCTCAAATAAATCAGGACGCATGGAATTCAGAGTAGGGTTAAATGAAATGAGGCTGGAGGTAAGTATAGCTTATTAATGTGGGTCTTGAAGGGCGAGGCAAGGTGCAACCAACCAAGGATCTCAAACAATGGGGTGACACAACCAGGCACCCCATACTGTCTGCCTTGGGGAGAATGCGCAAGAAGGGCAGAGTCTACAGAAAGGAAAATAAAGAGCTGAGCTGTCCGTTGTAGCCACCAGCCACATGTAACTGCTGAGTTTCCAAACGTGACTAGCACGAACTGAGGCAGCCAGAAGTGTGAGATACAGGCTGGATTTCAAAGACTTAGTACAAAAGTAATGACATAAAATATCAATAATTTATGCATATATTATACTGATTATATGTCAAAATTATAGTATTTTTGACCCATTGGGCTAAATAACAATATATTACCAAAACTAATTTCACTTATTTTGCCTTATATTTTGTAATGTGGCTATCAGAAATTTTGAAATTTCCTATGTGATTTGGGTTTGTGGCTTGGATTATATTGCATCTTACTGAACAGTGCTGAGTTAAAGGGCTACTTCGGCAATCTGGATAAGATGATAAAGGCTTAAGTTACACGCAATTTGAGGGAAGTGGCCTTACTTAAGAGATCTACAGAATTGGGGTAATTGGGTCGCACTGCTGGCGGGTGAGAAAAGAGAAATGAACGGCAAGACTGGAGGTTGGACCCAAGTACATGGCTTGGGCAACCGAGTGGGTATTAGTGACCTTTAGTAAGATAGGAGAGGAGCAGGAGGAGCAGATTTAAGAGGAAGATACTGAGTTCGCTTCTGGATAACTGAATTTGAAATCCTTACACCCAGTTGGAAAAGTTAGGGAGGCAGATGCACATGTGCATGTGGAGCTCAGGAGACAGAGGTGGTCAATTTACATATATGGGCAACATCAGTCTACAAGTGACATTTAAGGCCATGGGTACAACTGAGAGTGCCCAGAGACACGGGCCTGAGGAGTGACCTGTTGCAAATACAGACTTCAGGACACCTGGGTGGCTCAGCGGGTTAAGATTCTGCCTTCGGCTCAGGTCATAAGCTCAGGGTCCTGGGATGGAGCCCTGCATCAGGCTCTCTGCCCATCTGGGAGCCTGCTTCTCCTCTCTCTCTGCTTGCCTCTCTGCCTACTTGTGATTTCTCTCTCTCTCTCTCTCTGTCAAATAAATAAATAAAATTTTTAAAAAATTACAGTCTTCATAGGCTATATGCAAATACTAATATATACTCCAAGATTGTGTTTTGAATAACATTAGTCTCACAAGACAGTCCTAAGAAAAAAATTCTGGGGGTGCCTGGTGGCTCAGTCGGTTAAGCATCTTCCTTCAGCTCAGGTGATGATCTCAGGGTCCTGCAATCAAGCCCCACATCCAATTCCATGCTCAGTGGGGGGGGGGGGTCTGTATCTCCCTTCCCCCCGCCCCTCTCGCCACCACCATGCTCACATGCTAGCGTCTCCCTCTCTCTCAAATAAAGATCTTTAAAAAAGAAAAAAGAAAAAAATTCTGTGGTAAAATGTGAAAAATACCACCTACTAGGGCTTATATAATACACACTAACATATTAATCTATTAACGATTCTGAGAAGTCAGGTAGTAAAGAAACCTCTTTAGCATTTTCATCATACAAGATTTTTTCCATAGATTTTCATCACATAAGATTACAGAAAACTTCCTTCTCTCCAATAACACTTATTAACATCTTTGAAAAAAATACAATTTGAGAAGTGTTTTTCTATAGTAATGTAACCCTTCAGTAGGATAAAAGATCAAATAAAAGTATATCAAAAGTATGACATTTAGGGCAGATTTACAAAAAAAAAAAAAAACACTTTGGAATTTCTGTCAAACAGATATGTTTCCCAATGTAGGTTCCTCTGTGTAAGCCTCAGCAAATTTGGTGGTGGTGGGGGGGACATTTTAATGCTATCTAGAATTCAAAGTACTCAAAATAAAATACCAGATTCTCTATAGTTTATTCTCAATGCTAAAGAACTTGTAAACTCATAACAAAGCAAAATTCTTGTTTAAGTCTGAATATGGGATATCTGATGATCTAATAAAAGATCACCTCATGAAAACAAAGTTTAAAGGACAAAAAAAAACCTTCTAAGGTATCCACTAGAGTTAACAGGAGGCAAAATTTGGGTTTTTTTCCTCATAAACTGCATATTAGGTCAAAAAATGTACAAACCACTATAATTTCTATTACGGTGCATTTGGTGTGTGGGTTCAGAAAATGAGTTGGATGATAACACACCTTGTAAGGGGCAGCAGATGGCACAATAATTTCGGCTGCTTAGCAACTAATATGTTATCCACTATGGGCACGGCCTAGATTCCCATGCTAATGTACAGCATTAGAACACTTGACAATAAAAAGCTCCAGGCTCCTGGGTGGCTCAGTCAGTTAAGCATCTGTCTTTGGCGGAGGTCATGATCCCAGAGTCCTGGGATCAAGTCCCTCATTGGGCTCCCTGCTCCGGGGGAACCTGCTTCTCTCTCTGCCTCTGCCTCTCTGGCTCTCAGTTGCTCATGAATAAATAAATAAGTAACTTAAGAAAATAAATCAAACACACACAAAAAATCAATAAACAGCTCTAACTAGTCGCTGGTTTAGGTATAAGAATCAGGCATCCCACAAATAACAGGCCATATCTAAACAAAAGAATTCAAGCTTAAATTTTAAATTTTCTTTGGATTTAAGATATCTTAAAATGCTATAGTTTTAAAAACCACTTTAAAAGCTGAATTATGATTGGAGGTTAATGTGATGGTGATCATTTCACAATATATACAAATATTGAATCACTGTATTGTACATCTGGAACTAATAAAACGTACGTCAATTATAGCTTAATATTAAAAAATCTGAACCATGCCATCACTTTGTGTTTCTGCAGTATATTTTACAGATGTTGAATAAATTGGATCTTACTTTTCCTCAAAAAATTCCTACACAGGGGGCACCTGGATGGCTCAGTTTGTTAAGCAACTGCGTTCAGCTCAGGTAATGATCCTGGAGTCCCAGGATCGAGTCCCACATCGGGCTCCCTGCTCTGCAGAGAGTGCTTCTCCCCCTGAACTTCTCCCTCTCATGCTCTCTCTCTCAAATAAATAAAATCTTAAAAAAAAAAATCCTACACAGTGGATAAGAAATGGGGAGAAAGAAAAACACAGGCCATTATCTAGTGCTTGGACTTACTAGCTGATTGATCTTAAGTGAAAATTTTACCGACTCTCTATTTCTGCATTAGTAAATTAATATCAGTCCTACTCACTGTACATACTAAATATATTAAGCCATAATACATATGTTTGTTGTGAGGACCAAAACAAAACAAGAGATTTTACTAGAAATGTAAGCTCAATGAATGCACAGTTTTTTGTTTTTTGTTTTTGTTTTTCTTGTTGTGGTTGTTCAATGATGTATCTGTCATATCTAGAGGGGTACCTGGCCCACAGTGAACACTCAGTAAATGCTATAAAGATGTTCTACTATAGAGATGTAATGTATTATATGTAAGATATCATTATTATTCACTAAACTGTGGAAGGCAAAAAAGGCAGAAAGAGGGTAATTGTTCAAGTTATTTCCTAAGTCAGAATGTAGTTAAGGCTGATTTTCGAGGTCTAGGCATTTTATTTATCTGGTCATTCAGCAATTTTTTTAGAGTGCAAATATATGCCAAGAAAGGTTCTAGGTACAGGATATAGCATGGTAAGAAATATATACATGAGAGTCCAACATGGGACATGGCATTAAACAGACGAACATAAAAAATGAATTTTAATAGGAGCTATAAAGAATGAAGAGCATCTGATGAGAGAATAAGAGGGTTTCCTAATTTACATCTAGACTAAAAGTTTAAGCTAAAATTTACGAACAAAAGTAGTTCAAGGACACCTGGGTGGCTCAGTTGGTTAAGCTGCTGCCTTCGGCTCAGGTCATGATCCCAGGGTCCTGGGATAGAGTCCCACATCAGGCTCCTTGCTCAGCAGGAGCCTGCTTCTCCCTCTGCCTCTGCCTGCCACTCTGTCTGCCTGTGCTCACTCTGATAAATAAAGAAAGAAAGAAAGAAAGAAAGAAAGAAAGAAAGAAAGCAAGCAAGCAAGCAAGCAAGCAGCTCATTTTGGCAAGACGTGTATTTTAAGAGAATGTTCATTCATTTTTATACATACCACTATTCCTAGCTATCACCAAATTAGGAGAAACTTATTATCATTGAGAATTAACAATCCAAGACAGATCTATTAAAATAAAAATTTGGAGAAGCAACAACAGCATCATTCACTCACTCCTGTCATTTTAGTTCTCACAACCAGATGCTCAAAGATATTTGCTGCCCTCAATATTAAAACTTGGCTCTAAGTCTCAAAACATGCCCTCAAAATGATATACTATCCTAAGAACAAACTTACACCATGACTTACTTTCAGTTAAGTCAGTCAGTCAAAGGATTCCATTGTTCTGAATTTTATTCTTTTAAAATATTGTGGGTTATCGTTGTTCTACTCAAACATTATTTTCCCCTGGGAACACATATTTGTTAAGTGATTAGCTTTCTCATTGAAAAAGGATTTCTCCCGAACTCAAGACATATAACAAAGGCTCTGGTTGATTATACCTTTGAGTTACCAATGAATCCACTGAGATGATTTGATAAGTCCAGCTGCTTTTACTGGTTAATGTAGGCTTTCAATCAATGCAAAATTGCTTTCTTCCTTGTAGGCAATATTGGGAGAAGAGCAAGAGTTGACATCAACCTTTTATTTTTAAATGACCATAAAGAAAGGGAACATTGTATTTCAGATTAAAGAGCAACTGTTGGTAAATATGCTCTTAGCCTGACACGTCTGACAATTCAAGTTGTAAGGTCAGATATTGCTGGTTTTCAGTAACTTTTTGAAACCTTAAAAAAATAATACTAAAGGCAGAATCATTTTACTAAACAATCTAAGAGAATAGAATAATTAAGCCTTTGTGGGAAAAATGGATTTATATGACAAGGCTAGTGGAGGTAGAAAAATGGACTTAACTACTCATTAGAAAAGGTGTGATAGATTTTTTTTTTTTAAATCTCTTGTAAGGGGTAAGTTTTCAGAAGCTTTCTGTTAAATAAAATAGTTTGTTACTCTAAGAAATTATAATTTACCACCTTAAGTAACTTTGTCCCAGAATTATTAATTTCTATTTAAATCAGCTTTGAGGAATAACTTACATAAAATAAAATGCACCCCCATCTTAAGCAGTCATTTCTTCTATAACTCAGCACAAATATTCCTAAAAATCACAGTGCTATGCAAAGTACCACAATAAAACACAAAGGGCCGAGGGGAAATCGGGGTTAGGAAAGCAAGGAAAGGAGAGGAAGGAAGGCAAGGGGGAGGAGAAGCAGAGGAAAAGGTACTGCCTGATAAAGAGGTAGCACACTTGAACGACTTTAAACCAGCTAGCACTAACGGACATTTATGGAACACCCTACCCCAAAATAGCAGAATCTACATTCTTCTCAAACGCACATAGCCGATGAGTCAAGGAGTCAAAGAAGAAAGCACAAGGGAAATTGGAAAATACTTTGAGATGAGTGAAAATAAAAATACAATCAACTAAAACTTATGGGACACAGCTTGAGCAGTACTTAAGGAAAAACGTACAGGTTTAAGTGACTTCATTAAAGAAGAAAAAAGACATCAAATCAACAACCTAACCTTCTACCCTAAGACAATAGAATAAGAGGAGTAAATTAAATCTAAAGCACGCAGAAAGAAGGTCATCTTAGGGCACTTGGGTGGCTCAGTGGCTAAGCATCTACTTTCAGCTCAGGTCATGATCCCAGGGTCCTGGGATCAAGTCCCGAATCAGGCTCCTTACCCCTCGGGAAGCCTGCTTCTCCCTCTCCCACTCCCCCTGCTTGTGTTCCCTCTCTTGCCGTCTCTATCTCTGTGTCAAATAAATAATAAAAGTAAAACCTTAAAAAGAAAGAAAGAAAGAAAGACATAATAGATTAAAGTGGTAATAAATCACTAGAAAATAAAAAACAATAAGGACAACTAATAAAACCAAGACTTGGTTTAAAGTCTTGGTTTGAAAAAAATCAATAAAACTGACAAACTAAATTTAAACTAGATTATACAAGCAAAGAGAAGACTCAAATCAACAAAAGCAGGAATGACAGAGTAGACATTACTACTGACCATATAGAAATGCATAATAAGAACAGACCAGGGGCGCCTGGGTGGCTCAGTGGGTTAAAGCCTCTGCCTTTGGCTCGATCATGATTCCAGGGTCCTGGAATCGAGCCCCACATCGGGCTCCCTGCTTGGTTGGGGAGCCTGCTTCCCCTTCTCTCTCTGCCTGCCGCTCTGCCTATTTGTGATCTCTGTCTGTCAAATAAATAAATAAAATCTTAAAAAAAAAAAAGAAAGAAAGAAAAATAAGAACAGATCAGTGCTTACCAGAGGTGGGGTGGCTGAAATGGGTGAAGATAGTAAAAAATACAAACTTCCAGTTATAAGATGAATAAGTTCTGGGGATGTAATATACAGCATGGTGACTACAGTTAACATTATTATATTATATATTTGAAAGTTGCTAAGAAGTTCCCATTATAAGAAAAAAATGAATTATGTGTAGTAATGAATGTTATCTAAACTTATTGTGGTAATCATTTCATAATACATAAATCATTATACTGTACACCTAAAACTAATATAATGTTATATGTCGATTATAACTCAATTTTATGTCCCACATGTCTGGGTTGCCTGGGTGGCTCAGTTGGTTAAATGTCTGACTCTTAATTTTAGCTCAAGTCATCATCTCAGAAGAAATGTAAATCAAGGGGCGCCTGGGTGGCTTGGTGGGGTTAAAGCCTCTGCTTTCCACTCAGATCACGATCCCAGGGTCCTGGGACTGAGCTCCCGCATCGGGCTCTGCTCAGTGGAGAGCCTGCTTCCCCCTTTCTCTCTGCCTGCCTCTCTGCCTACCTGTGATCTCTGTCTGTCAAATAAATAAATAAAATCTTAAAGAAAAAAAAGAAATGCAAATCAAAACCACAGTGAGATACCAGTTCACACCCACTAAAACAGCTACATTTTTAAAAAATCCAGATAATAACAAATGTTGGTGAGAATGTGGAGAAATTGGGAGTCCTCACACATCGCCAGTAGTATTAGATGATCCAGCCACTTTGGAAAACAGTCTGGTATACCCTCCACAGACAAAACAGAGTAACCATTTGATCCAGCAATCCCACTGCTAGGTAAATATTCAGGAGAAATTGTAACATATGTCCAAACATAAGAGACTCAACTACAGGAAACAAACTGAGGGCCGCTGGAGGGGAGGTGGGTGGGGAGACGGGGTAACTGGGTGATGGGCATTAAGGAGGGCACTTGATGTGATGGGACTGGGTGTTCTATGCAACCGATGAGTCACTAAATTATACCTCTGAAACTAGTAATACACTATACGTTAATTAAATTTAATTTAAAAATATGTCCATACAAAAACCTGTATGCAAATGTTTAAAGTACTATTGTTCATAATAGCCAAATGATGGAAATAATCCAAATGTCCATTAGCAGAAGAATGGACAAACTGTGATGTAGCCATACAATGGAATATTACTCAACAATAATAAATGAAGTACTCATACATGCTATAGCATAAACCTTAAAAACATGCTAAATGAAAAAGACAGTCACAAAAAACCATATATGATTCCATTTACATGAAATGTCAAGAATAGGCAAATTTTTAAAAATAGAATATTTAGTGGTTACCTAGGGCTGGGGAATTTATGTTAGGAAAACAAGGAATGAATGGATAGGAAATTGCCTTTGGGGGTTATAGATTTTTTTTCAAACGGATGATAGTAATGATTGCACAACTCTGAATATATTTTTTAAAAAACTGTACACTTTAAATGGGTGCATTGCATGGTATGTCACCTATATTTTAATAAATCTTCTATAATATTTTCAATTAAATATGAACTGCATAAACAAGAGAAAAATCAATTAATCTAAAGCTGTTTTTTTAAAAAGATCGATAAAATAATAAACTTCCAGCTTAGAAGGACCAAAAAAAAGAAGACACAAATTACTCAAGTATAGAAAAGAGGGCCATCACCATAGATACATCAATACTAAAAGATAATAAAGATACACTTTAAAGACACTTATTGAAACAAATTTGATAATTTAGAAGAAATAGACAAAACCAAAACTGACACAAGAAAACATTTTTTAAAAAACCCTAATTAGCCCTGCATCATTTGAATAAATTAGTCATTTAAAATATTCCCACAAAAAATACCCTTCCAGATGGAGTCACTGGTTAACATTTATCCAATATTTGAGGAAGACATAATAGTATCTTACTGAAAGTTTCAGAAAATAGGAGTACTTCCCAATTCATTTTGAATCCAGCATTATCCTGATGCTAAAAGTAAAGCTATTACTAAAAAAATAAAAAATTAAGACCAATATCTCTCCTGAATCTTGCTGGAAAAGTTTCTAATAAAATCTTATCAAATCTAGGGGCACCTGGGTGGATCAGTGGGTTAAGCCTCTGCCTTCAGCTAAGGTCATGATCCCAGTGTCCTGGGATCGAGCCCCTCATCCGGCTCTCTGCTCAGCAGGAAGCCTGCTTCCTCCTCTTCCTCCTCTCTCTCTCTCTACCTGCTTCTCTGCCTACTTGTGATCTCTGTCTGTCAAATAAATTAAAAACAATTTTTTTAAATCTTATCAAATCTAAATTGCAACCTATAAAAAAGAAAATGCAGCAGGACCAAGTGGGATTTATCTCAGAAGCAGAAAGCTGGTCTAACATTTTAAAACAACCAATGTAATTCACCATGTTAACTAAAAAAGAAAATCCATATGGTTCTCTATACAAGTGTGGAAAAGCACTTGATAAAATTTAACACTTACCATGAACAACAATAACAAAAAATTCTTAGCAAACTAGAAATAAAAAAGAACTTCCTCAACCTTTCTCTTGCTGAGAGCCATTAAAGAAAATTTAAATGAACTGAGATAGATACCTATCATGGATTAGAAGATGATATTGTTAACGTACCAGTTCTCTCTAAATTAAAATGCAGATTCAATGAAATCTTCAATCAAAATACAACAGCCCATTTTGTAGAAACTGACAAGCTGATTCTAAAATTTACATAGGAATATGAATGGCCTAAAACAGCCAGAACAAATTTTAAAAATAAAGTTGGAGTGCTTACATTATCTGACATTAAGACTTACCATAGGGGCGCCTGGGTGGCTCAGTGGGTTAAAGCCTCTGCCTTCGGCTCAAGTCCATGATCCCAGTGTCCTGGGATCAAGCCCCGCATCGGGCTCTCTGCTCGGCAGGGAGCCTGCTTCCCTTCCTCTCTGCCTGCCTCTCTGCCTACTTGTAATCTCTGTCAAATAAATAAATAAAAATCTTAAAAAAAAAAGACTTACCATAAATTATAGTTATCAAGACAGTGCAGTATTAGTATATAGACAGATAAATAGGTCTATGGAACAAAATGGAGAGTTCAAAAATACACCTATACGTACACGATTAATTAATTTTGACCAAGGTGCCAAAGATGGGAGAACAGATGGTCTTTTCAACAAATGGTGTGAGAAAAATTAGATTTACATGGAAAAAAATCCACTTCAATCATACCAGGCAAAAAAAAAAAATCTGTCTGAAATAAATCAGAAACCTAAAAATGAAGATTAAAACTTATAAACCTTATAGAAGAAATGTAATACAGCAAAATATAGAAGAAAACTTTTGCAACTTTGGGAAGGGAGAAGATACCTTAGGACATAGAAAGCATTGATCATTCAAGAAATATTAATAAAACAGATAGGAAGCTTGTAAAGTCCACTCTTTGACATAACTAAGAAAATGAAAAGTCAGTCTACAACTTGAAGAAAATATCTGCAACATATATATTACAAGGGACTTGAAACCAGATTATATAAAGTACTCTCATAACTGAATAATAAAACAACCTATTTTTTAAAGAGCAAAACATTTGAACAGACACCTTGTTCTAATTACAAAAGAAGATATGAGAACATCTAATTAGCACATGAAAAGAAGCTCAACATCATTAGTCACCAGAGAAATGCAAATTGAAATCACAATGATACCACTACACACCCACCAGAATAGCTAAAATTAAACAGATGAAAAACCCAACTGAGGATATGAAGTAATTTCAACTTTTAGACATCGCTGGTGGGAGTATAAGATGGTACAACCACTTTGTAGACCTATACGGTTGTTTCTTAAGAAAGTTGTCAGTTACCATATGACCTAGCACTTCCATTATTCAACCGAGGGAAATGAAAGCAAATGTCCACAAAAAAACTTGTACATGAATATTCACAGAAGTCTTATTCATAATAGCCCCAAACTGGAAACAACACAAATACCCCTCTGTTGAATGGATAAATACACTTGGCATATCTATATGAGGGAATATATTTCAGCAATAAAAAAAGGACAATGTATTCGATATACACAGCAACACAGATGAATTTCAAAACATTATTCTAAGGAAAAGAAACCAAACATAAAATACAAGTATCCCATCACATGATCCAGTTATATGAAAATGTAGAGCAAGAAAAACTAGTGACAGAATGCAAATCTAATATTGCTTGAGCCTAAGGCAGAAATTAGTACAAAGTGTACTAAGTAAACTCTTTGAGGTCATGGAAATGATCTGCATCTTGATTTTCATCATAGTCACATGAGTATAAACTTCTGTCATACTCAGTGAACTGTGCAATCAGTTCGCAAATTTGTTCTAATGCAGTAAAGAAAAATTTAATATAACTTAAATTTTGATTTAATGTGTGATTTCATGCACTAAAAAACACCAGATGAATACAGAAAATTATACCCAGCTGAAGTGAGATCTGTCAATCTTTATGCTACCACTTTCATATATTTTACTTCAAACTCTAAATCCCACCATAAACTGTGACTACATTTGCTTTTAAAAGGTAATTTTTTTAAATGAGATAAAAATGAAAAAAAAAAAAAATCCAGAGGCACCTGGAAGGCTCAGTTGGTTAAGCATCTTGTCTTCGGCTCAGGTAATGATCCTAGAGTCCCAGGATGGAGCCCCACATTGGGGTCCCTGCTGGGTGAGAAGTCTGCTTCTTCCCCTGCTCCTGACCCTTGTGCTCTCTAAGTAAATAAATAAAATCTTTTTAAAACTGGAAAAAATCTCATATTTTCCCCCATATTTACCACTTCCGGCATTCTTCGTTCACTTGTACGGAATGAGGTTTATATCTGGTATCATTTTTCTTCCTGTAGAAGAACTTCTTTTAACATCTCTTGTAATTCGGGTTTCCTGGAAAAACTCTTCGCTTTTGTCTGCCCCAAAATGTCTTCATGTTGTTCTCATTTTTAAAGGATATTTTCACTTGACATAGAACCCTAGGTTAACTTTTTAAGAGTATATTAAAGTTATCATTCCATTCCTTGTTTTGCCTTATTTCTGACAAAAAATCAGTAGTGATTTTATCTTGGTACCCCAGTATTTAATATTTCTTTTTTCCCTCTGGCTGCTTTTCAGAGCTTCACTTTATCAGTGGTTCCCCACAATTGGAATATGATATGACTTATAATAGTTTTCCTTTCCATTATCCTGTATGGAATTTGTTGAGTTTCTTAGTTTTAGGAATCCGTTCTCATCTTGTCTGAAAAAAATTAATCCACTTTTCCTTCAACTCTTTTCTCTTTCTCCTCTCCCTGATCTTTTCAGGAATTCCAATTACACATACATTAGATCACTTGGACTATTTTTCAGGTCACTGAGAATGTGTTCTTTTTATTACTACTTTTTTTTTTTTTCTGTAGTTCAATCTGAATAGTTTCTATTGCAATATCTTCAAGTTCACTATTCTTTTCTTCTGCAGTGCCTAAGCAGCTGATAATCCAGAGGTGAATTTCCCACTCAGATACTGAATTTTGAGCTCTGAAGTTCCCTTTTCAATATCTTCCACCTCTCTCATTATGTTCATGTTTTCCATAACATACATATATGTATATATGTATAATAGTTAAAGTTCAGTGTTATCTGCTACTACATTAATCTCATTTCAGATCAGTTTCTTTTGATTTTCTTCTTTGCATTTTCCTGTTTATTTGCATGTCATGATTGTTATTGGGTATTAGACACCATAAATCCTATGTTCTTAAGATTTTAGATTTTGTTTTATTCATTTGAAATGTTGAATTTGGCAGGCAGTTGCCCACTAATCAGTGTGATCCTGGGGCAGAGGGAAAGGCAGGTTTCCCGAAGAGCAGGGAGCCTGATGTGGGGCTCGATCCCAGAACCCTGGGATCATGATCTGAGCTGAAGGCAGAAGCTTAACAACTGAGCCACCCAGGCGCCCCACACCCAAGATTTTCAATGACGTCTTGCTACTCTGGTGGCAAAACCTCAAATCTCTCCCCCACCATGGGTAAGCTCTGGGAATTGTACAATTTACAGTTCCCAGTAACAGCTTTTTGTTAGACATTATGGCACTTCATTCTATGCATGTGCTCTTTAGCAAACAACGAAAGCCCTTTTGACACCCCTGCAGATTCCTAGAGCTTCTCTACAGAGCACCTATATGTCTGGGTGCTGTGCCCCCACAAACTGAAGATGCCACAGATATGGGATATCTGATTTCAGTGTCTCCTAGCAAAACTTAATTTGACCTATGAAGCTGTAGCAACCCTTTCAGAATTTTTGCTAGTCCAAATGGAAAAAAAAATTATTAAATATTAAATAGAAAGGAAAAAAGGAAATTTAAAAATGAAACAATACTAAACTAAAAGTAAGCCAGCTCCTCAGTCACTATGATTAAGTAATAGATTTAAATTACAGCTTTCTAAGAATGAGTCTCATTTCTTTTGGCCTAATACAGGGCTGACAAACATGGCAACATTTTAGGAAGCTTTAAGACTCAGCAAATTACCTTATAACTTGAGGTATAGGATGAAAAAAAGTGTCTTAATGTGACACCACACTTGCAAACAACAGTAGAGCACTGGATTGAGGGAAAAAAAAAATCTGAAACCACGTATAAGTCAGTAGGAATGAATTCTGTGATTCACACCATCTGTTGCAATTTGCCTGGTCAGAGATGGGGGATGATAGAATGTAAGCCATGAATTTGCAGTCCTAATCCTAGGTTGAGTAGTAATATTTGAAATTGCATAATGTACCAGAAACAATACTTTCAAAACTTTAGAGGACTAATTTTATTGAATTTTGGGATTCAGCTTTAAAATGGGGGTAATGTTCAAACCCAGGTTCTAGAGTCTGACAGAGAAACCTTCATTACATGGAATAATCCAAACAAAATTAATCCATTCCCAGGAAGCCAGTAACTTGCTGGAATCAGAAAACAATTGATTTCCACCACCTTTTAATTTTCTAAGAAAAAATTATTTTATCAATTCCAGAAAACTCTAGATTACCATATACAACTTTAATCTGTGGAGAGTGATATCCTAAATTGTTTCCTCTACTAACAAAATTTTAAAATTCTTCAAGTATTACTAGACAATCTCCATTCAGCAAAATGGTTAAAATGAAAAAGATTTTGGCAATTATTGGCAAGGATATGGAGCAGGTGTAAGTCTCACATGTTCCTGGGAGTGTATATTGTCACAACTACTTTGAAAAACTGTTGAGCATTATTGACTATAATTGAGCATATACATAACTTATGATCCAGTAAATGCACTTCTTACATATATATCCAACAGAAATGCACATGTATGTTCACCAAAAGAAATGGACAAGATTATTAATAAGCAGCATTATTTGTAACCCTCAAAACCTCACCAGAATGTACAAGAATGTTCATATTAGCACTATTTGTAATAACCCAAACTGTAAACAATCCACATGTTCACCACCAGTAGAATGGAAAACCTGTGATACATCCACACAATGGAATACTCTATAGCAATTAGCATGTGAGTAAAATTACAGCTACACACAACAATATGATGAATTTCATACACATGCTATTGAGTGAATTAACTCAGACCTCCCCCCAAAATACTCATAATTATTATTCCATTTACATAAAGTTTAAAAAGTAATAAAACAAATATATGGCCTTAGAGGTCATGATATTGCTCACCTTGAATAGAAGTACTTTCTGAGGAAGGATGAAAGGGTTCCTGGTGTCTATTTCTAGTCTGTGCCCTAGGTACATACTCACTTTGGGAAAATTCATCAAAGTGTTCATATTTCTGAATTTAGGCTCTAAGTCGATGAAACTTGCCTTAAAATTACTGGGCAGTAAGAACAATGCACAAGTACATAGCAGAGCTGGAACCTGAATCCTTACAGTTTGACTCCAGGGTCTGTGATCTTAACCACTGTATTATTTTAGCGATCTACCTTAGAGAACTACTTGCCCATATTTACAAACACACGTAACAATTATGTTCATCGAAATGATATAGTGGGGGAAAAGCCTAAATGTCTAGCAATAGGAACTGGTAACATCCATCTGGTAATATGTAGGTACCAGGGTACCTTCCTATTATGGAGCAACATAAAAACTTAAAATATAGTAATTGTGGAATAATATTCCAGATATTGTTGAGTCAAAAGTTAATCATAAAACATCTTCTAACCATATGCCAACAGGCAACTGACTGTCCAGATGTGGGAACAGAATCTGTATCTAAGTAGAGAAGATTCACACGGAGCCACCGGAGGTTGGGCGGGGGATTCACACAAGTTTTGGTCCAACTGAAACTTTCTACCATGGAAATCTGTTCATGTGCTTATATTTAGCAAAATAAAATGGACATTTCTCCCCTCCAAAAAACAGATGGGCAACATTTTTTTCTGCATTCAAAGAATATTTGCTATGTGTATAAAAATACTTTTGAATCACAAATATTGAGCACATAGAAGTTACTGATTTCACAGAAATCATAGGAGACCTTTAATAAAAATTCGAGGAATGAATGGGCCTTAGAAATTTGTTATCCCTTGGACCAGGGCTTCTAATTCTTCCTAAATACTTATCCAAGCTGTCGTGACCTAATGTGGTGGGCGCCTACTGGTTTTCCTGCCCAGCACACAGCGGCTTCTTCTTTTGGTAAAAGCACTTCAATGATTTTCTGGGAACTTTTTTTGCTTTATTGCATGTCCTTTGAGTGAGATGATCAATTCTGTCTCATCCTGACCAAGGAGGGCTGTGTAAACTAAACCAGGCCACGCAGACTGTCTGCCTTGAAAACTTAAGTCTGGAGTGCAATGACATAAGGTCAGAAAATAGTGCTCATTCAGTAGCTCTCTGAGGAAACGGCCTACTGGCTCCTGCTTCTTGGATTCCATGAGCTGCTTCCTATCCCGTCCTTTCCCGATACCGTCGCTTTTCCTTAGATTCTGCCAATCATCCCAAGTCCTTACGATGCACTCCTTCTCCGGTCGAGTCAGTCAGTCGATTTCCACTGACGGGAGAATGCTGATAGGGCTGCATGTAAACATCCTCAGTAAGAAGGTCACCACTCCTTTGTAGGAGTCCACAGCACTAACGTGTTGCTTAACTGTGCCAGAATTTGGTTCTTTATAAAGTCTACATTAGTTCTAGCTCTACTTCTAGAGCTTCACAGTATCCAAGCTCCATCTTACAATGGTATGTATTTAAAAACTACTATCATTTATATCTAAATACTTTCTCAGCAAAAAAAACACATTTTCTCAATTAAAATATGTATGACTACTACATAGTCACAGAAATGGCTATAATAAATAAGTCAGACAATCCCAAATGTTGACAAGGATGTGGAGAAACCAGAACCTTCAAACCCTGTTGAAGGGAATATAAAATAGGAGAGCCACTTCAGAAAGCAGTTTATATATTTATATAATTTCTTAATGTTTTTAAATGGACTTTACAAATAATCACCTTCTGTAATGTCATCCTATGTCATGAAACCCATGAAATCATGGTCTTTATATACTGTATTTTTCTACGATACATTAAAGATATACTTAACTATTAATTTCAAATGTGGTTCACTTGCCACTGAAATTCATGTCTTGTACCACTAAATGGTATATACTTATAGCCCTTTGAGAAACACTGGTTTTTTTCTACTTAAAAAAATGTATACATTAAGTTTTCGTGAAAGCAATTACCTATTTAGGAAACAATAATATAAAATTTATGTAACGTATGATTAGATACAGAAAGCTTTAGACCTTTCATTCAGCAAATATTTAGCGATGGTTTTTGATTGCCTTTTTTCAAAAGGAAGTGACTAAAGAGCTGGTGATGTGGGAAACCACCAGAGCCAAGACGTCTCCCTTCTGCTCCGAACCCAACATGGCCACAGACACACTATTTCAGGGGAAAAGGAGACCTCCACAAAGAGAAAAGGGGAAAAAGGGAAGTACAACAAAGTGTTATGTAGCTATTTATGGGATTTTGGGTCGTTGTCTTTAAGTTTTTCAGTGTTCTTCCTTTCTCTACTTTGCCAAATTTATTTAATATGCTTCTATTTTTTAAAATAAAACAATATGGTAAAACTTTTTGTTCCTCTGGAAACATTCAGATAAAAATATTATTTCAACCTATTCCTTATTAACAGTTACGTTTCTAATTTTATATGTTGATTCAAAAATAAAAATTTTTAAGATACCAAATTCCTTATTTTTTTAAGTATTGTTATACACAGCCTCTTATAACTGTCACTGTGCACTAAGTTCTCAAAGCAATAGAAATAGATACTTGCCCATTAATACATGAAAAATATAGGTATCTGCCCAGTATTACATGAAAAATATAATAAAAACTAAAGCCCTCAATGGCCACAGTAGAACACCAAAACAATGGGTTCTAGGACCTAAAATATTCTTGTAATTATAGCTTGATTATTCTTAAAACTCTATAGGTTAAGAGATACAATAGATGAGATTTTTCAGAGAACCATGCAGCCTAATGGATAAGGCGTCTGACTCTGGATATATGGGACTTCCTTTTAATTACTCCAGCAGGTGTAAGGACAAACTGGGGGCTGGTGGATAGATGAACCGGATAGATGTAACTAGCACGACTGCGGGTAACGCTGATAATTGCTGAAGCTGAGTGATAAGTGAACAGGTGTTCCTTATTTTTTTTAATTTACTCTATGTTCGAGGTGCCTCTGGGTGGCTCAGTGGGTTAAAGCCAATGCCTTCGGCTCAGGTCATGATGCCAGGGTGCTGGAATCCAGCCCCGAGTCGGGCTCTCTGCTCAGTGGGGAGCCTGCTCCCCCCCCCCACCTCTGCTTGCCTCTCTGCTTACTGGTGATCTCTGTCAAATAAATTAAAAAATTAAAAATTAAAAAAAAATTTAAAAATTTACTGTATGTTTGAAAAATTCTATGATAAAAGTTAAAACAAAACGCACTACATACGACAACTAAAGCAAACTCCACGGTATGTCCAAAACAGAATAAAATGAATAAATAAAAAAGACCTATTATAAAACAAAGGTCCAAGTGGTCTATACAGTAATTTTGCTTTTTTATCTTTATAGTCCAATGAAAAAACAAGTATTTACCAATAAGCTCAAGGCTATTTAAAGTTGTATGATAGGTTATGATCGCCACCTCCTGGACACTGTGATTAACTGCTTGCTACAGAAAAACAATCACTAGAGGAATAAATGCCCCCAACTCCCACCAAGCATCTGGTCCTTCACTAGCCAATTCGTAATCGTACCATTAAACTTAAGTTCACATGTATGTCTATATTAGTAATATTAATTAGTGTTATATTATATAACTTCTAGCGACATGAAATGCCACCTGCAAAAAGTATATCATAAAATTTTGTCAGAAAGTATAGTGGTGATCATTTTATGGTGTCCTTATTTTACAGAAGATTCCAGATTTTGAACTGTTTTTTTTTTTTCACAGAGAACCCAGAATTTAAATTATTTACACATAGAGATAGACCAGAAACCTATAATTAATCCTGGTTCTTAAATTTGGTACATTATCTTTTTACTATCCCAGTTTTAAGAGATACTTGTTATTTTAATTGCAAATTTTACTTTTCTTTATAACCTAATTGTATATACCAGTGAATCTCAGTCCTGGTGCATTAGAATTACCTGTGGAAATTTTTCTTTCTTTCT
The DNA here is from genome assembly GCF_022355385.1 of Mustela nigripes. Classification (NCBI taxonomy): domain Eukaryota; kingdom Metazoa; phylum Chordata; class Mammalia; order Carnivora; family Mustelidae; genus Mustela; species Mustela nigripes. Next base: position 265,648,763 of record NC_081557.1, on the reverse strand, counting down.
TTTTCTTTTTTTTTTTTTTTTAAAGTAGGCTCCATGCCCAACAAGGGGCTTGAACTCACAACACTGAAATTAAGAGTTGTGTGCTCTACTGAGCCAGCCAGGTGCCCCTAGAATTTTTAAATAAACTGTTGCTGGTACCACAGCCAGAGTTGTTTTTTGTTTGTTTGTTTTTTAATCTAGCCAGGATTAACAGAGCCATTGGTAAGTAGCAGGGGTGTCCCATGAAACGGCAGTACCACACCTGGGAATTTGTTAGAAATGAAAATTTTCAAGGGCTACCAACGACTGCTAAGCAGAACCCAGAAATTTGTGACTGTGAGCCTACCAGGTGATATCCTTGGATGCAGGCTAAAGTTTGGATATCCCTGGTACTTAGTATAAAATTTTTAAGTTTTTTTTTTAAAGATTTTATTTATTTATTTGACAGAGGGAGATCACAAGAGGCAGGCAGAGAGAGAGGAGGTAGCAGGCTCCCTGCCAAGCAGAGAGCCCAATGTGGGGCTTGACCCCAGGACCCTGGGATCATGACCTGAGCTGAAGGCAGAGGCTTTAACCCAATGAACCACCCAGGCACCCCAATTTTTAAGTTTTTAATCTCTTTAAATAGAAGATTTAATTTTCTGTTCTCTAAGAAGAATATAAAATGATAATACAAAAGAGAAAGATATTTACATTAAGGGTAATCTAGCACGGTTCTATTTTTTTCCAGAAATAAACCATTATAAACACCCAACTCAACATTAGTTCTAGTTAAGGAAAAATGCTTAATGGAAGGGTAGGGAATAATTTATTCACAGGCCAGTTAATAAAACCCTGGAATGTTCTTGCCCAGAGCAACTTTTCCAACCGTACTTCCTTGTTCTGATCACAAAGGCACTTTTCTAAGACATAATTAAGACTTCTAGCCATATCATACCTTTTAACCCAGGAATATCACTGCTAGGAATAGAGAGGAAAACAAATTATACTCCATGATTTTCTCCAAAGCACTGTAAATAACAGAGGAGGGGGATCTGAAAGCAAGTTAAATGTCCAACAATGAAGAAATGATTCCATAAATTACAGCATCAATAGGATGGAATATTGCTCAACCATTAAAATGATGCTTTCCGCATGAGATTTTAAATAATATGGAAAAATGCTTATTTTATAGCATCGTATGTGCATGTTCTCTCTCTGTCTCTGTTGATTGAAAAAGACAATGAAGAGCACCAAAATATTAATGCTGGTTATCTCTGAGTAGTAGGATTATGAATAGATTTATTTTTTTATATTTATTAGTTTTTAAAACTTTCCATCATAGGAGTACGCTTAATCTACTAATCAGAAGATCTATAAATATAGTAATAGAACATCTATTCTAAATTAGGATCTTCAAATAGTGATTAATCAGTAAGCTTTCAAAAAACAGTAACTGGGGGAAACAAGTACCTTTTTCTCTCCCCATCCTACTACTCTTTTCTCATAGAGCTCCTTCTAACACTCTAATTTCTACTTTGTTTACACAGCTTTGCCATAACTCTGTAGCCAGAGATACGAAGACACTGAAGTATAATTATCCAGTGTTTTTACAATTTTAAACTGTTCAGCTAAACAGTTTGATTTTTCTTAGAATATGTAAAAAGGAGATCAAACACCCTGTTATGTGGTTCAGAGAACAGACTTTAGAATCAGACAGATCTAGGTTTGAGTCTTACTTTATGGGAGCTCACACATGTCTCCAATTCCTTACCCTGCAGGCGGGAGGACCAGCCGTCCCTCACTGAGCTGCGCAGAGGATGCAGGTAAAACACAAGACAGCAGCAGGCACTCAACAAAAAATACTACTACTGTTTTGGAGTTAAAGTTAAAGTTGGTTTTGGTGGGGTGCCTGCAGGGTTCAGCCAGTTAAGCATCTGCCCTTGGCTCAGGTCATGACCGCTTGGTCCTGGATCAAGCCCTGCGTCAGGCTGCCTGCTCCACAGGGAGTCTGCTCATCCCTCTGCCCGCATGTGCTCTCTCTCTCTCACTCAAATAAATAAATAAAATCTTTTTTTAAAAAAAGCTTTTTTTTGATAAACAGCCCTCAAATTTTAATTTTCCTGTGGAAAAAAGCTTAATGAGGTGCCATGGTTGCTCACGGTCATTGGGACTTCTCCAACTACCTGTGTTTCAGAAACAGTTTGGGAATTGCCAAAATACTCTTTACAGAGTAAAGAACTCTTCAACACTATCACTTCACGAAAGCAGCATGCGAACATCTGCAAACAAAAGATAGTCTCTGAGTAAAGGACATCATCCCAAACAAAGGACAGTGGGCAACTGCACGCCAAAATTATCCTTGTGTTTTCCATTTTGTCACCTACCAGTATATACTTAAAGACCAACAACAGTTTGCAAACTGACTCTAGATGAAAGGCACTCAACTTCCTAGCCTAACTCTTCCCATTAAATTAAGTTTTTCTATCTACATCATGGGATGTTCATTCAACAAACATTAACCAAACCTACTAGTTGCGATTAAAGGAATTTAAGCTCAAATGAGGTTAAGTATGTGAAAACATGATTCATTGTATGTATTTTGCAAGGTAACATTAAGTTATATACTACTGTTATTATAAAAAAAACCCACAAATATTATAAATTAATTCCTAAAAGAAAAAAAGATTTCCCTCCCACGTTTTAATGTCTAGCTCATTTTCTACTCATGCTACCACAAATGACATTTAGAATTTTTAGAATAAACATATGCCACACTTTTTCTGTAGAAAATAGTCATATTTGTGATATAGCTCATGACTCTGTCATTCTCTGTCTCATGAAAATTAAGAATATTACTTTTCTCTCAGAATAGTATGGCTCCCAAGGGAAAGTTATTAAGCTAGAAATTGCTGCTATAATTACCAGCATGCAGAATCTGAATTCTAAGGAAGACAATTTAGGAAGATTTAAAATATAGGTTTAGACAGAGAAAATTTTATTTTCTTATTTTTGAAAGTATTGTGGGATGCCTGGATGGCTCAGTCAGTTAAGCGTCTGCCTTTGGCTCAGTTCATGATCTTGGAGGCCCAGGATCAAGCCCACATCAGGATCCCTGCTCAGTGGTGAATGTGCCCCTCACCTTGCTCATGCTCTCTCTCTCTCTCTCAAATAAATACATAGGATCTTTAAAAAAAAAAAAAAGAAAGAAAGAAAGTGCTGTAAGATTTTCCAAGTGTTAAAATTCACTGTCAAGTACAATGATGAAGAAATAACAAGACACCAAATGTAGAAATTATATAGTTTTATAATTTTCTCTGTTGCTTCTTAATCCACTGAAAATAATTTCATAATAGAATATTTTTGGGCATCTTCTCGTTACTTTCTTCGGTTTCTACTTCTTTAGGCAACAATGGCTTGATCTTTAGTAACAAACCTTCACTTGTTGAACTACGAAGGAAAGCTCGTACCACGAAAGGTCCTGGAAACAAGGACAAGAATCAACTTTTATTTTATTCCATAAATAGAATAGAAAAAAATAGAGCATACAACAAACCTTATAAAACTTACATTGTATTTTCCCCTTGAAAAGTACTGATATTACTAAAGTAATATTTTTAATTACAAGGAATATCATCTCGTGTCTACAGTAGAAGACTAAGTGTACTCTAGCATACTATCCTTGAAGCTACACATTCTGTAATAATTAATTTCTCTCTTCCAGAAGATGACCACCTAGAATTTATCTTACTGCAAAGCTGAAAGTGAAGGGAGCAGGTGGTGATATTTACATTTGATGGCAATATTCTAAATATTGATTTGAAACAGCACCGATGCTACTCTGTGTTACTGAACATTTAGTAAAAATTCCCTAAAAATTAAAAGGCTTTTCATAAGAACAATTAAGGGACTTCATTTAAAACGCCCAAAAAAAGACGGATAATTGAGGATGGCAGCATAAGAAGATCCTTAACTCACCTCTTCTCACAGACACAGCAAATCTACAACTACATATGAATACATTCCTCAAAGAAGTCCTGAGGACTACAGGAGCAGCATATCCATAACAGAAGATAAAAGGGCTGCACTGAGAGAGGCAGAAAAGTCAGAGATCACACTCTATGCAAAAGCCCCATCCCAGGCAAGGTTACCAACAATCAGGAGGGATCTCAAAAATACAGAACTTTTCCCTGCTGACCAAGGGTTTTGTCTTCCACACCAGGCACCCCAACCACTGTGTCCTGTACCAGAGAGATGAGCTCCCAAAATTATGGCTTTGAAAACCAACAGGGTGCATCCAGAATCATAGAACTGGAAAGAACAGAGAATGGACTTTAGGTTCACATACAAACTCACTCCACAACCTCGTGCAAAAAAGAAGCCGTCTGAAAAGCCTCTGGACTGTATGTGAAGGAAACTCCCTTATTAATCCTAAAGCAACCTGAAAAGCAGGAACCTGCTGAGACTCTCTGGGGATGAAAGTGCAGGCAGCTGCCATTTTTGCAATCTCATTTAACCTTGCTCATGTCTGTGCTGGTGGGAGCCATGCTGGCGACCCCACTCTAACCTAATGCCATTGGGCATGCTCTGCGCCCCCATTCCCCAGCCACAGCACAGCTGGGGGGGCAGAGCCCCATGCGCTACTACCTCACCGTGCTGCAGCCAAACCACAACCAACCAGATGAGCAGCCACACCCAAAAATGCAACCTGTTGCACAGCCAGTCAGGTGAGACCCCACCCCGGCTCCTTCATTCCTTCCTCCACTGCCTACAGACAGACAAGCACCCCACACCCATTTCACCCCCAACCCACACACAGCCGACAGGTGTGTGAAGTCCACACAGGGGATGCCCCTTGAGCACATGGCTCCCTTGTACTTCTAAGCCCCACAGAAAATCTTGTACACAGGGCCACTTCCTCAAGACTGGGAGAGGGAGTTATTTCAATACAAAAGAACAAGGCAACACCTCCGAAAAAGACTTTAACGAAATGGAGATCAGTAATCGACCTGATGAAGAGATCAAAGTAATAATGGTCATAAAGATGCTTACTAGGGAGAAGAATGAACGAACACAAGGAGAACTTCAACAAAGAGAGAGAAAATACATGAAAGTACCAAACAAAAATCACGAGCTGAAGAATAAAATTACTGAACTGCCTACACACGAGGGGTTCAACAGTAGACTGGATGAAGAACAGAGCACTAACCTGGCAGACACAGGAGAGGACTCACCCAGACAAGGGAACAAAAAGGAAAAAGAATTTTAAATAGTAAAAATAGCTTAAGGAACACAGAGGACAACATCAAGCAGAATAACATTCTCATTATAGGGGTCCCAGAAGGAAAAGAAAGGGGCAGAAAACTTATACAAAGAAGTAATAATTGAAAAACCTAACTTCAGGAAGGAAATCAACATCCAGATCCAAGAAGGTCAGAAAGTTCCGAAGAGATGAAACCAAAGAGAGTCACGCCAAGACATGTTATCATTAAAATGTCAAAAGTTAAAGAGAGAGTTCTTAAAAGCAGCAGGAAAAAAACAACTTGACACATACAAAGGACCTCATAGAGTTATCAGCAAATTTTTCAGAAGAAACACTGAAGGCCAAATTGACCAGCAAGACATATTCAAAGTTCTTTTTTTAAAATTTTTTATTTGACAGACGGAGATCACAGGCAGACAGAGAGGCAGGCAGAGAGAGAGAGGGAAGCAGGCTCCCGGCCAAGCAGAGAGCCCGATGTGGGGCTTGATCCCAGGACCCTGGGATCATGACCTGAGCAGAAGGCAGAGGCTTTACCCCACTGAGCCACGTGTCCCCATATTCAAAGTTCTTAAAGGAAAAAACTTATAACCAAGAATAATCCACCAAGAAGCTTATCATTCAAAATAGAAGGAGAGACAGTTTTTCAGATAAGTAAAAGCTAAAGGAGCTCATGATCACTAACCAACCTTATAAGAAATGTCAAAAGATGGGGGCACCTGGGTGGCTCAATGAGTTAAGCCTCTGCCTTTGGCTCAGGTCATGATCTCAGGGTGCTGGGATAGAGCCCCACACCAGGCTCTCTGCTCAGCAGGGAGCCTGCTTCCTCCTCTCTCTCTGTCTGCCTCTCTGCCTACTTGTGATCTCTCTCTCTCTGTCAAATAAATAAATAAAACAAATAAATAAATAAAGTCTTTAAAAAAATGTCAAAGGAACTTCTTTAAGCTGAAATGAAAGACTATTAATAATGACAAGAAAATATACTAAAGTAAAAATCTCACTGGAAAATATATTGTAAAGGTAGTACATTTACTTACTTATACAGCTAGCAGAAAAGTCAAAAGAGAAAGTGGTAAAACTAACTAAAGCTATAATAATTAGTTAAGGGATACATAAAATGAAAAAGTATAAAATATGACATAAAAACCATAAAATACAGAAGGTGAACTAAAAATGCAGAATTCTGGAATGAGTTTTAATTAAGTTGCTACCAACTGAAAACAGACTGCTATACACATAGAATGGTATATGTGAACCTCCTGGTAACCACAAAGAGAAAAACTTGTCACAAATATAAAAAGAAAATGAGAAAGGAATCTAAACATAACATTAAAGGAAATTAACAAACCAGGAGGAAATAGAAAAGGAGAAGAAAGAAACAGAGAAGAACAATAAAACCACCCAGAAAACAGTTAACCAAATGGCAATAAGTACACACCTATCAATAATTACTTTAAATGTAAATGGACTAAATCCTTTAATTAAAGACAGAGAGTAGCTGAATGGATTTATAAACAAAAACAAGGGACACCCGGGTGGCTCAGTTGGTTAAGCATCTCCCTTTGGCTTAGGTCACAATCCCAGGGAGCTGGGATGGAGTCCCGCATTGGGCTCCTTGCTTATTAGCAGGGAGCCTGCTGCTCCCTCTGCCTGCCACCCCCCCTGCTTGTGCTCGCTTGCGTGTTCTCTCTCTCTAACAAATAAAATCTTAAAAAAAGAACACACACAAAACCCAAAAACAAGACTCATCTACACCCTGCCTATAAGAGACTCAGCACAAAAGTGGAGCTTTTGAAATAAAATCTAAAAAGAAAACAAACAAAAAAAGAAGTAAGGACTGAGAGTAAAGGGACGGAAAAAGATATTCCATGTAAATGGAAACAAACAAGAAGCTGGTTTAGCTCAATTTACCCAACAAAACAGATTCTATTTTTTTTTTTTTTTGAAGATTTTGTTTATTCATTTGAGCCAGAGAGAGAGAGAAAGCACAAGCAGGGGGAGAGGTAGAAGGAGAAACAGACTCCCTGTTGAGCTGGAAGCTGTACGTGGGGCTAGATCCCAGGCCCTAGAGATCATGACCTGAGCCAAAGGCAGACCTGTAACCATTTGAGCCACCCAGGCACCCCAGCAAAACAGATTTTAAAACAGAATGTAATAAAAGACAAAGAAGGTCATTACATAGATGATAAAAGGGTCAACCTGGCAAGAAGATATACTATTATAAATATCTATGCACCCAACATAGGAGGACCAAAATATATAAAACAAATATTAATAATCTTGAGGAAAAGATTGACAGCAATAGTAGGGGATTTTAACACTCCACTTAAACATCAATGATCACCTAAACAGATAATCTATAAGGAAACATCACCCGTAAACAACACATTAGACCAAATGGACTTAATAGATTTACACAGAACATTCCATTCAAAACAGAACACACATTTGGGGCACCTGGGTGGCTCAGTGGGTTAAAGCCTCTGCCTTCGGCTCCGGTCATGATCCCAGGATCCTGGGACCGAGCCCCATACCGGGCTCTCTGCTCAGCAGGGAGCCTGCTTCCCCCTGTCTCTCTGCCTGCCTCTCTGCCTACTTGTGATCTCTGTCAAATAAATACATAATAATCTTTAAAAACAAACAAACAAACAAACAAAAAAAAACAGAACACACATTCTTGTCAAGTGCACATGGAACATTCTCCAAGACAGATAGATCATGGGTTAGGCCACAAAACAACTCTCAATAAATTTAAGACTGAAATCATATCAAGAATCTTTTCTGACCACAATAATATGGAAACTAGAAGTCAATTACAAGAAAAAGAATGGGAAAAACACAAAAACGTGCAGATTAAATAACATGCTACAACAATGGGTCATCAAAGAAATAAAAGGAAAAATTTAAAAATACCTAGAGACATGTGAAATACAACATACAAAAATCTATGGGATGCATTAGAAGTGGTTGGAAGAGAGAAGTTTATAGCAACACAGGCCTACTTCAAAACACAAGAAAAATCTCAAACAGCTTAACTTTAAACCTAAAGGAACTACAAAACGAGGAACAAATTAAACACAAAGTTAGTACAAGAAAAGAAATAATAAATATCAGAGTTGGGGCGCCCAGGTGAGTTAGTGGGTTAAGCCTCTCTCTGCCTTCGGCTCAGGTCATGATTTCATGGTCCTGGGATTGAGCCCCACATTGTGCTCTCTGCTCAGCGAGAAGCCTGCTTCCCCCCCTCTCTCTGACTGTTGCTCTGCCTACTTGTGATCTCTCTGTCAAGTAAACAAATAAAATCTTTAAATAAATAAATATTAGAGTGGAAAATAATAGAAAAAAGATAAAGAAATGAAATAGACCTAAAAGGACAATAGAAAAAAATAAATGAGGGAACCTGGGTGGCTCAGTGGGTTAAACTTCTACCTGTGGCTCAGGTCATGATCCCAGGGTCCTGGGATCGAGTCCCGCATCGGGCTCTCTGCTCAGCGGGTAACCTGCTTCCTCCTCTCTCTCTCTGCCTGCCTCTCTGCCTACTTGTGATCTCTGTCAAACAAATAAATAAAATCTTTAAAAAAAAAAAACGAATGATACTAAGAGCTGGTTCTTTGAAAAGATAAGCAAAATTGACAAATCATTAATTAGACTCAACAAGAAAAAGTCATAAATGAAAGAAAATTATAACTGATACCACAGAAATACAAAATCCTAAGACTACTATGAACAGGTATATGTCAGCAAACCGGATAAGCTAGCAAAACCTATCAAATACTTAGAAACAAACAAACTTCGAAGACTGAATCAGGAAGAACAAAAAAATCTGAACAAACTGATAATAGAAAAGAGATTGAACTGACTCAGTAATCAAAAACCTCCTAACAAACAAAAAGCCAAAACCAAATGGCTTGACTGGTGATTTCTGACAGACATTTAAGGAAGATTTAGTACCTAACTTCCTTTAACTCTTCCAAAAACCCGAAGAGGACAGAATGCATCCAAACTCATTTTATAAGGCCAGTATTATTACCCTGACACCAAAATTAAACAACACCATCACAAAAAAAGAAAATTACAGGTCAATAACCCTGATGAACATATATGCATAAATCTTCCACAATGTATTAGCAAACCAAATTCAAGAATCATAACCCATGATTAAGTGGGATTTATTCCAGGGACGAAAGGATGGCTCAACATGCATACATCAATGGGATACAGATTAACAAAATGTAAAATAAAAATCATATGATCACCTCAATACATGTAGAAAAACCATCTAACAAAAGTCGTATCCATTTACAATAAAAACTATCTACAAAGCAGGTAAAGAGAGAACATATACACCTTAACATACTAAAGGTCATATACAAACCCACAATTAATATCATACTAAATGATGAAAAGCTAGAAGCTTTCCTTTAAGATCAGGAACAGAGACAAGGATGCCCACTCTCCCCACTATTAGCCAACACAGCATTGGAATTCCTAGTCACAGCACTTAGGCAACAACATGGAGGAAAGGAAGACGTAAAATTGTCCGTTCGCAGCAGACATGGTATTATAGATAAAAAAAAAAAAGATGACTACACCAAAAACCAATTAGAACCAATAAACAAATTCAGTAAAGTGGCAGGGGACAGGGAAGGAGCAAGATGGTGAAGAAGCAGGAGACCCTGTTCCAATCAGTCCCCTGAGGCGAGCTAAATGTCTACCAGAACACTCTGAACACCCGTGAAATCAGCCTGAGATGAAGATTACATACTTCCGGATCTCTACGGAGGTGGAGGACACCAGTGGAGAGGTAAAGCAGAGCGCAACTATTGGACTGATATCAGAGGATAAACAGAAGCATGAGGGAGCCACCACAAGCGACTCACTGGAAAGTAATACCCCAATAAGAAAATGTCCCATGCTTGGGGACCAGCATCAACCTGGAGTCTAATGAAAAGTGCTCAAAGAGAACAAAAGGTCTTCAGGTGCAACGGGTGGGATCAGATGGCCACGGGCACGGTCCTAAGCCCACGGTCCCAGGACGGTCATAGCCTCAGGGCTCGCACCCACGCCTGCCCCAGAGAGCCTGGTGTGGGCGCCAGCAGGCAGTCTTTGAACCCGTAGGCTTCTGCAACCTGCACTGCTGCCAGGTCATGGGTGTGGACCCCAGACAGCAGTACTGACAGCCGCCAGGATCGGGCACCCCCAGACCAATATACTTGCGGTTTTAGAGGCACGAGGGGTGCAGAGACAAGTGGGGACATCAGGCAACCATTAGACAGTGGCTTGGAGTCTGCATCAGCTGTGGAAGGTTACGGTGTTCAGCGGAGATTGCAGAGGGGGAGACTGTGTGTTCTGCACCATCCAGGGGGGATCAGACTGAGGTTTCTCTCTGAGGCCAAGGACTGAGTACAGACAGTTTACTTTTTGCACTAGCCCTCTGAAAAGCTGCAAAAAGCTGCCCCAAACCAAAAACCTCCAGAGTACAAAAACCTGAAAAACAGGTTTCCACAGAGCCCAGACCCTTGATAGAAGGCAGGGTGACTCAGACCAAGCAAGACTGACTGAAAAATAACACACAGGCCCTGCCCCCAGACGACAAGCCAAAAGAACGAGAGGACAACCACCACAGGGTCCCCTGAAACTGTAAAACCCCAACATAGGGGAAAACAATATATTAAGCTCCCAGTATTGCCCTAAAACGTGTATATTTCATAGATACAACTTTTTACAATTAGTTCTCACAATTCTTCTTTTATTTTTTTAACCTACTTACCATTACAACTAGATATTAAATACAACATATTACATAACAACTTTTGAACTTGAACTTTTTTATACATATACCTGGGTTTCATTTTCTTTTTTTTTTAATATATATAGATATAGTAAGCTTCAAGGTAATCCTTTTTTTCTTATTCAATACTACTCCTGTACATAAGCCAGTTTTAATTTCCCTGTATCTCTGGAAAGTTGAGTCCTTTAACAAAGATAAAAAGATACCCCCAGGAAATACTGAAATAACCTTCCTTGCCCACATCAAGGGTTTATAACCACTTTCCCATCTTATTTTTCTGTTATCTTATTCCTTTTTTTTTTTTTTTTAAGATTTTATTTATTTATTTGTCAGAGAGAGAGGGAGAGAGAGCGAGCACAGGCAGACAGAATGGCAGGCAGAGGGAGAAGCAGGCTCCCTGCCGAGCAAGGAGCCCGATGTGGGACTCGATCCCAGGACACTGGGATCATGACTTGAGCCGAAGGCAGCCGCTCAACCAACTGAGCCACCCAGGCGTCCCTCGGTTATCTTATTCTTTCTGTATATGTGTTTCTGTTTTACTACCATATAAATCTTATTCTTGGGGTTCATTTTGGATGAGTTTTTCTTTTTTTTCTTTCTTGTCTTTTACTTTTGTTAGTCTTTCTGTTTGTTCATTTTCAGTTTATGTATATTATAAATCTTACTTTGGGGACTCATTTTGGCTGTTTTTTTTTCCTGTCTTTTTTCTCTTTTTATCATTTTTCTTTCTTATTGGTGGTAACTTCCAATTGCTCCAAAACTTTCCAAGGGGCATCTTGACTGGATCATGTTCAGTATATTCAGCTCTATATCCCCTCAACCACCTCTCACCAAAATGACTAGGAGGAAGAACACCCAAAAGAGGAAAAATTCAGAGACTGTGACTTCTGCCACAGAATTATTGGATATGGACATAAGCCATATGTTGGTAATGGAATTTAGGGTAAAAATTGTTCAGGCAATGGCTAGGTTGGAGAAGACCATTAGTGGCAACGTAGAATCTCTAAAAGTGGAAGTGAGAGCCATCTAGCAGAAGGTAAAAATGTTATCAAGAAGATCCACTCTAATCTAAATACTCTAACAACGAGAGTAACCGAAGCAGAAGGCTGAATTAGTAATCTAGAAGACAAAATGATAGAAAAGCAGGACCAGGAGGAGGCCTTGAACAAACAACATAGAAGCCATGAAAAGAGAATTAAGGAAATAAATGATGCAATGAAACATTCCAATGCCAGAATTACTGGGATCCCTGAGGGGGATGGAGAAAGAGAGAAGACTAGAAGATATAATTTAACAAATACTGGATGAAAATTTCCCTAATCTGGGAAATGGAACAAGTGTACATGTCCTAGAGGCAGAGAGGACCCTCCCAAAGATCAACAAGTCTAGAAAGACCTCAAGGACATAATTGTGAGATTCACGAATCATAAATTCAGACAGGATATCTTAACAGCAGACAGGGGAAAGAGATTCCTTACGTACAGAGGAAGGAGCATCAGAATAACATCAGACCTGTCCACAGAAACCTGGCTAACCAGAAAGGACTGGCAAGACATACTCAGGGCATTAAATGAGAAGAATATGCAGCCAAGTATACTTTATCCAGCAAGGCTGACATTCAGAATGAATGGAGAGATAAAGAGCTTCCAAGACCAGCAAGGTCTAAAAGACTATGTGACCACCACGCCAGCACTACAAGAAAAACTAAGGGGATCTATAAAAGAAAGAATCCAAGAGTGATACAGAACAGAAATATACAGAGACAATGTATAGAAACAAGGACTTCACAGGCAATATGATGTCAATAAAAACTTATCTTTCAATAATTACTCTCAATGTGAACAGCCTAAGTGCTCCCATAAAAAGGCACAGGGTTGCAGACTGGAAAAAACAACAGGACCCGTCCATATGTTGTTTACAAGAGATACATTTTGAACCTAAAGATATACCCAGAAAGTGAAGGGATAGAGAACCATCTTTCATGCCAATGGACCTCAAAAGAAAGCTGGGAGATAAATTAGATTTTAAACTAAAGACTGTAGTCAGAGATACAGAAGGACACTACACATCATTCCTTTTTTTTTTTTTTTTTTTAAAGATTTATTTATTTATTTATTTGACAGACAGAGATCACAAGTAGGCAGAGGCAGGCAGAGAGAGAGGAAGAAGCAGGCTCCCTGCTGAGCAGAGAGCCCGATGTGGGACTCGATCCCAGGACCCTGAGATCATGACCCGAGCCGAAGGCAGCGGCTTAACCCACTGAGCCACCCAGGCGCCCCACTACACATCATTCTTAAAGGGTCTATCCAACAAGAGCTAACAACTGTAAATATTTATGCCCCCAACATTGGAGCAGCCAACTACATAAGCCAACTGTTAAAGAAAATAGTCATATTGATGTGAACACATTAATTTTAGGGGATCTTAACACGCCACTCTCAACAGCAAACAGATCATCTAAGCAGAAAATCAACAAAGAAACAAGAGGTTTGATCAACACATTGAACCGGATGAACCTCATAGATCTATGTAGAACATTCCACCCTAAAACAACAGAATACTCATCCTTCTTGAGTGCACATGGAACTCTCTCCAGAATACACCACATACTGGGTCACATATCAGGGCTCAACCAATACCAAAAGACTGAGATTATTCCCTGCATATTCTCAGACCACAATGCTTTGAAACTGAAACTCAATCATAAGAAAAAGTTTGGAAGGAATTCAAACACTTGAAAGTTAAAGACCATCCTGCTCAAAAATGTTTGGATCTACCAGGAAATCAAAGAGGAACTTAAACAATTCAAGGAAACCAATGAGAATGAAGACACATTGGTCCAAAACCTGGACCAATGGCAAAGGCAGTCCTAAGGGGGAAATATAGCCATCCAAGGCTCACTAAAAAAACCTGAAAAATTCCGAATACACTAACTCTCTTTACACCTTAAAGAACTGGAAAATCAACAACAAATTAAGCCAACCCCATGCACAATAAGGGAAATATGATTAGAGCAGAGGTCAATGAGATACAGTAGATCAGAGATACAGTAGAACACATCAACGAAACTAAAAGCTGGTTCTCTGAAAGAAAACAGAGAGGACCAAACTTAATAAAATTATGCATGAAAGGCGAGAGATCATGACTAACACCAAGGAAACAGAAACAATCATCACAAAGTATTATCAACACTTATATGCCAATAAGTTAAACAACCTAAAAGAAATGGATACATTCCTGGAAACCTATAAACTTCTAAGATTGAAACAGGAGGAAACTGACAACTTGAATAGACCAATATCTACTAATGAGATTGAAGCAGTGATCAAAAACCTCCCAAAAAACAAGAGCCCAGGACCTGACAGATTCCCTGGGGAATTATAACAAAAATTCAAAGAAGAAATAATACCTATTCTTCTGAAGCTCTTTCAAGAAATAGAAAAAGAGGGAAAACTTCCAGACTCTTTCTATTAAGCCAGCATTACCTTGTTCCCCAAACCAGGCAAAGACCCCATCAAAAAGGAGAATTTCAGACCAATGTCCCTGATGAATATGGATGCCAAGATTCTCAACAAGATGCTAGCTAATAGGATCCAACAGTACATTAAAGATTATCCACCACGACCAGGTGGGATTTATCCCTGGGATGCAAGGGTGGTTCAAAATTAGCAAGTCAATCAGTGTGCTAGAACAAATCAATAAGAGAAGAGAGAAGAACCACATGGTCCTCTCAATTGATGCAGAAAAGCATTTGACAAAATACAGCATCCGTTTCTGATTAAAACTCTTCAAACTGTAGGGAGAGACAGAACATTCCTCAACTTCATAAAATCTATCTATGAAAACCCCACAGAGAATATGATTCTCAATGGGGAAAAACTGAGAGCCTTCCCTTTGAGATCAGGAAGGCAACAAGGATGCCCACTCTCGCCACTGTTGTTCAACATAGTACTAGAAGTCCTAGCAACAGCAATCAGACAACAAAAAGCAATAAAAGGTACTCAAACTGGCAAATAAGAAATCAAACTCACTCTTCGCAGATGAGAAGATACTTTATATGGAAAACCCAAAAGACCCCACAACCGAACTACTAGAACTCATGTAGCAATTCAGTAATGTGGCAGGATACAAAATCAATGTATGGGAATCAGTTGCTTTCTTATACACTAACAATGAAAATATAGAAAGGGAAATTAGAAAATCGATTCCATTTACTATGGCACCAAGAACTATAAGGTACCTTGGAATAAATCTAACCAAAAAGGTAAAAGATCTGTACTCAAGGAACTACAGAACACTCATGAAAGAAACTGAAGAAGACACGAAAAGATAGAAAAGCATTCCACGCTTGTGTATTGGAAGAATAAACATTGTTAAAATGTCTATACTGCCTAGAGCAACCTATACTTTCATTGCCTCCTGATCAAAATTCCACCAGCATTCTTCAAAGTGCTGGAACAAACAGTCCTAAAATTTGTATGGAACCAGAAAAGACTCCAAATTGCTAAGGAACTGCTGAAAAAGAGAAACAAAGCTGGGGGCATCACGTTCCTGGTTTCAAGCTTTACTACAAAGCTGTGATCACCAAGACAGCACAGTACCGGCACAAAAACAGACACACAGACCAGTGGAACAGAGTGGAGAGTCCAGATTTGGACCCTCAACTCTATGATCAAATAATCTTCAACAAAGCAGGAAAAAATATCCAGTGGAAAAAAAACAGTCTCTTCAATAGATGGTGCTGGGAAAATTGGACAGCTATGTGTAGAAGAATGAAACTCGACCATTTTCTCATACCATACACAAAAATAAACTCAAATGGATGAAAGACCTCAACGTGAAGCAGGAATCTATCAAAATCCCAGAAGAGAACACAGGCAGTAATCCCTTTGACATCGGCCACAGCAACTTCTTTCAAAACATGTCTCCAAAGGCAAAGGAAACCAAAGTGAAAATGAACTTCTGGAACTTTATCAAGATCAAAAGCTTCTGCACAGCAAAGGAAACAGTCAACAAAACAAAGAGGCAACCCACAGAACGCGAGAAGATATTCACAAATGACACTACAGACAAGGGGCTGATATCCAAGATCTATACAGAACTGCTCAAACTCAACCACACAAAACAGATAATCAAAAAATGGGCAGAAGACATAAACACACACTTCTCCAAAGAAGACACACAAATGTCTAACAGACACATGAAAAAATGGTCATCATCATTAGCCATCACGGAGATTCAAATCAAAACCATATGGAGATACCACCTTACACCGGTTAGAATGGCCAAAATTAGCAAGACAGGAAACAACA
>NC_081557.1:265593756-265632045 GCF_022355385.1 Mustela nigripes | reverse complement strand
GCTATGGTTTCACTTATTTGTGGAGCATAACAAATAGCATGGAGGACAAGGGGAGATGGAGAGGAGAAGGGAGTTGAGGGAAATTGGAAGGGGAGGGAAACGATGAGAGACTATGGACTCTGAAAAACAATCTGAGGGTTTTGAAGGGGCTGGGGGGGGTGGATAGGAGGTTGGGGGAGTCAGGTGGTGGGTATTAGAGAGGGCATGGATTGCCTGGAGCACTGGGTGTGGTGCATAAACAATGAATTCTGTTACACTGAAAAGAAAGAAAGAAAAAAAAAAAGGAAAGAAAGTGAGGCAAACAGATCAAAACAAAAAGACTGAGAAGGACAATTAAAAAATAAATAAATAAATAAATAAATTGGGCAGAGAATCTAAACAGACAATTTCCCAAACACACAGGAGGACAACAGGCACATGAAAAGCTCACCATCACTCATCACCAGGAAAATGCAAATCCAAACCACAATGAGCTATCACCTCACACCTGTCAGAGTGGCTGTTATCAAAAATAACATGTTGGCAAGGACGTGGAGAAAAAGAGAACCCTCATGCATTGTTAGTGGGAATGTAAATTAGGGCAGACATTGGAAAAGAGTATGAGGATTCCTCAAAAAACCACCAAAAGAATGACCATATGGCCCAGCAATTCCACTTATGGGTATGTATCAGAAGAAAATGAACACACTAGTTTGAAAAGATATATGCAGCCCTACGTTCCTTGCAGCATATTTGCAATAGTCAAGATCAGGAGACAACCTAAGCGTCCATCTATACGTGACGGAACAAAGAAGATATGGTGCACGTGCGCGCACACACGCACACACACACACACACACACACACACACACAATGAAATATTACTCAGGCATATTAAAGAATGAAATCTAACTATTTGTGGCATTAATGGACCTCGAGGAGACTTTGCTAAGTGAAATGAGGCAGACAGAGAAAGGTAAATATCAATGACTTTATGGATAAGTAAAATCTAAAATACACAACAAACTAATGAAACCAAACCCCGTCTCCCAGATACGGAGAACAGACTGGTGGGTGCCAGAGGAGAAGGAAGCTGGGGGAGGGGACAAAACGGGTAAAGGGAATCAAGAGGAGCAAACATTCAGTTATGAAATCAATCAGCCAAGGGGATGTGATGCACAGCACAGGAAATAAAGTCAGCATTACTGTGTTACCTTTGTATGTGGACAGATGGTAACTAGACTTACGGTGGTGATCAATTTGTAATGTATACAAATGTTGAATTATTATGTTGTACCCTTGGAACTAAAAGGATCTTGTATATTAATTATATTAATACACAACTTTAAAAATGGCAAAAAGAGCACACACTGCTTTTAGAGATTTGCTGTTCATCATTTCACTCCTGCCAGTCTCAGAAGATCCTATACTGAAAGCAAAATGCCCCGTGGCACGTAAGAATGCGTACACGCACAATCACTAAGTACTACGGCCGTATCTATGGCAGCAGAATTAACAAGTGAGGTCTTTATTCACCAGTGTGTTAACTTCCAAAGAAGGTAAAAAATAGCTTAAGATTGTGTTTTGATTACACACTTGGTTATAAGACTAAGCCTGACAGAGTCCTATCGTGGCAAGACTAGAGACGAAGAGTCTACTGAGTATAATGAACCCTTTCTGGGCCGCAGCCCGCCAGCAGTGAAGCCTGTCTGAGGAGAGGATATGCGCGGCACATAATGCGACAGTAAGGGTCTGGCTCTGTGCTTCCATCCTATGAAACAGCCTCCACATCCCCATCAAGTTTCACGGCTGTGCAGGAATTACCAGTTTACAAGAAGTGAGTCTTATGACATGATGAAAAACTTTGTTCTTCTGAAAAAATAAGTAACATTAAGAAAGACAATTGCTAAAGCCAGAGACAAATCTAGCTCCAAAATATTTCATAAATGCTTTTAGTTTCTATTCAACACTATTGCAAGTTTAAGGCAATCAGTTACAATTTTCTTTCAAAGTTAATACTGAATGGTAGAAATAATGGAATTTACAAAGATTTCAGGATTTCCTTATTAATGTTAAAGAGGTCTCCTCTCCAAACAACTACAACTGGTTAATAAGGTCATCAGGAATCCTCTCGATTAGGATTAGGAATCCTCTGGATAAATTTTATTTATTTAACCCCTGAAAATATTGCTGCTATTGTACATTGTACTTGCTCTTGTTTTCTTAATATTTTACATTTTTTAAAGAATCCCCGAACTCTAGGGGGGTATACCGCAGCAAATCGCTTACCCAAATTGACTGGTCTGTGCTTACAGACTTCACTGATAACTGCTTGGAGATTTGCAGCTATCTGGTCACTTGGCATATCCAGCTGAAAGAAAAGGATACACAACATTAATAATGTGAAAATGAGATGATAATACAACTTTTGGTAACTGTATCAGTAATTATTTTCATCTGTTAAGCGACCTACTGAAAAGAAAAAACTTCCATCTCTCTTCCTTTAGAATGCTACACTCACAGGTGGTTACATGTCAAGACTTAATTACCCGATGAAACATATCACAGTCAAGTCTTTTCAAGCTGCTCTACTTGAGATTCCTGATTTCCAAGTATTTTCCCCAAAGTACAACCTGAGGCAGAATATACCATCCCCTTATCTTTACCTACACCCAAGGATTCAGGAATATTTCCTCTTGAAGTTTTTTGCTGATATACTTTCTTTTCTTTTTTCTTTAAGATTTTATTTATTTGAGGGAGAGAGAAAGAGCATGAACAGGGAATGTTGGGGGAGAGGGACAAGCAGGCTCCGCACGGAGAACAGAGCCCCGTGTGGGGCCCGGAGGTCATGACCTGACCTGAGTGGAAGTCAGACGCTCAGCCCACTGAGCCCCTCAGGCACCCCTGTTGTTGATTTACTTTTGAAGGAGACTATGAAAATGTCCAGAAATTCATGCTCTCAGGAGTACAAAATAAAACCACTTAACCACACACATTCACACAACACACCCCTGCTACAGGGGCATTTCCAGGACGCTATGCTAACGCTCTATGAAATAACAAATATCCTGCTCTTCAATGAAAACAGTAGTAAGTAAATATACAGTGAACAAGCCCTATACGTAAAATTCTAAAAGCTAGCTCACAACTATGGAAAAGCCCTTATGTGTACCATGTTACTCTTCTAAAATAGTTAAAATCAGCTACATTCCATCCCAATGTTTAAAGGATTTTATACTTTGCTAAATGAATCGTGGTAATAGTTGGAAATTCAAGCAAGATTTCTATTCTCCAGTGATTCTGAGATCCCTTATGAGAAACGTGCTGCGTCAGCATGGAGAGAAATCTTCATGAAAAAAATTACTCTCATTATCACCAGACAACATTTATTTGACACTCACTTGGACAAGATATAATACCAAACCCTAAATGAGAAGGTCTGGACATTATTGGAGAATTTTCACTTAAGCCAATATGTAAGTGGGAATTCTGAGAGGGGGGAAAAAAAATCAAGCAATGCTTATTAATTCACCTTCTTAAGTCCACAGAACTTACAGGCTTTAATCAAGTAGTTCACTAGCAGAAAAGGCACCTTACATATGCTATGTTAAAAAACAAAACAAAATGAAACAAAAACTCAGGGTTGTGTCTCCCTTCGTTCCTCTCTCAACTGTCCACCTTAATCAAATGGTCCTATTATCAACCGAAGCCGGTACCACAGCTCTGTTAAGTTCCTTCACCCTTTGTTAAAGACCTAAAGCTACCTTAAATTTGGGAAAGTAATAGATACAAGAAAGAGCAGATGCCTGATACATGCTTTTACTATTTACTATTAAATTATGCTCTACACTGTTATACTATAAAATATTAAATAATATACTAAACTCAACTATACTTTTGTGGACTTATACTGCCTACAGTTAGTTAAGATGCTGAACACATGCAACATATGCTTGAGAAATACAAAACAAATAATTCCTCTACGACTTTCATTATTAGGATGACTTCAAGGACTTCACTAAGTTTTAAAATACGTAAAAAAATTTTTTTTAAAGATTTTATTTATTTGACAGACAGAGATCACAAGTAGGCAGAAAGGCAGGCAGAGAGAGAGGAGGAAGCAGGCTCCCCTCTGAGCAGAGAGCCCGATGCGGGGCTCGATCCCAGGACCCTGAGATCATGACCTGAGCCGAAGGCAGAGGCTTTAACCCACTGAGCCACCCAGGCTCCCCTGTAAAAATGTTTTTAAACATAGTTTACATTTTTGTCCAAATTCCAGAACCACTAATCTTTAGTACTGTGTCTTCTGTTCAATTTTAAAATATTTATAACCATACTTCATTTTAACTTAAGATACTATACAAAATTATGAAAAATCTATATATTTCATGGTTTATACAGTAATTATGATTATTTAATTAACTGTTGATGCTAATTATGGTAAAAAAGTATGCATGCACTTTTTTTTAAAAGATTTTCTTTCTTATTTATTTGACAGACAGAGATCACAAGTAGGCAGAGAGACAGGCAGAGAGAGAGGGGGAAGCAAGCTCTCTGATGAGCAGAGAGCCCAATGTGGGGCTCAATCCCAGGACCCTGAGACCATGACCTGAGCCGAAAGAAGAGGCTGAGCCACGCAGGCACCCCAAATTTTCTCAAACCTTGCATAGAAAATGTATTTGGGCTGACAATAACTCAGGAAACCAACATTTGCAAGCTTCTCTACCTACATCTCAGTTACTCGGCACTTCCACGGTGCGCTCATGCAATGATATTTTGTAGCCTTACGGAGGTAAGGATGGGCCATTTTGAGAGGATATTATTCTCAGTATCAGAGCATAAGACTTGGTATACTAGGAAAGAAAGAAAAAAAAAACTAAACAAAACTGGGCCTGGTGGAGCCTGAGCTACAGCCAGCACTGTATTTGCACATGTGCATACATGTGCCTTTGAACCCAACAGTTACAATACTATTTATGTTTAGCTAAAGTGACTGCCCACCCCAAGACAAGGTAGTTACTCCTCATTCTGTAGCAGCAACGGTTTCAAGAAAAGACTACCTTACTGAATCCTACCTTCTGCGTAACATCCCTTATAACGTCAGAAATAATTTCCTAAATGAATACTTACCATTTACATCAACGTGGATGGAACCGGAAGGTATTATACTAAGTGAAATAAGTCAATCAGAGAAAAACAAAATATAGTTTCACTCATACATAGAACATAAAAAATAGAGCAGAGGATCATAGGGGAAGGGAGGGAAAACAATGGGAAAAAAATCAGAGAGGCAGAAAACCATGAGAGACTCTTGACTGCAGGAAACAAACTGAGGGCTGCTGGAGAACAAACTGAGGGCTGCTGGAGGGGAGGTGGAAGGGGAGGCTGGGGCATTGGGTGATGGACATTGGGGAGGGTATATGTTGTGATAAGCACTGAGTGTTATATGCAACTGATGAATTATTGAAGACCACATCTGAAACTAATGATGTACTATATGCTGGCTAAATTAAATTAAATTAAAAAAAAAAAAAAAAGAAAGAAAGAAATCCCTAAGCTGATGAGATGGAAGACTTACCAAGGATGTTTGGGTGGAGGCTCAGTGGATCCAGGTGAGCTCTATGTCTCTCTTTGCTGTAACTCTCAGATTTTCCTCTTTCCATGCAATTCCTAACCTTTGTCTTCAGTTTTTACAATGATGAGGAAACTAAAAATTAGCGGTTCCTGACCATTTTTTCAGCCCTTTGAGATGCAGATGAGTGCAAAGAAAATTGCAGCCATGCATGTCTAACGCAATGATTCCTTTTCCCCAAGATTTTATTTAAATTCCAGTTAGTTAACATACAGTGTAATACCAGTTTCAGGTGTAGAACTCAGTGATTCGTTATTTACATACAATAGCCAGGGCTCATCTCAGCAAGTGCCCTCCTTAATACCCATCACTCATTTAACCCATTCCCCTACCCACCTCTACGCAACCCTTAATTTGTTCTCTATAGTTAAGAGTCTGCAGGGGCATCTGGGTGGCAGTTTGCTAAGCATCTAACTCTTGGTTTCACCTCATGTCGTGATGCTGGTGTTGTGGAGACTACACCCCGAGTTGGGCTCCAAGCTCAGTGTAGAGTCTACTTGAGATTTTCTCTCCTCCTCTCTTTACTCCTCCCACTTGTGTCTCTCTCCAAAATGAGTAAATCTTTTTTTTTTTTTTTTAAGAGTCTGTTTCTGGTTTGCCTCTTTTTTTACTATGTTCACCTGTTTGTTTCTTAAATTCCACATGAGTGAAATCATACAGTATTTGTCTTTGACTTAACATAATACTGTTCTCTAGCTCCACCTTGCAAATGGCAAGATTCCATTCTTTTTTTATGGCTGAGTAATATTCCATTGTATACATTTACCATATTTCCTTTATTCATTCATCAGCGAATGAACATTTGGCCCCTCTCCGTAATTTGGCTATTGTTGATAATGCTGCTATAAACATTGGGATGCATGTATCTCTTTAAATCAGTATTTCTGTTATCCTTTAGGTAAATACCTTGTTCTGCAATGCTGGATGGCAGGGTAGCTCTATTTCTAACTTTCTGAGGAACCTCTACACTGTTTTCCAGAGTAGCTGCACCAACTTGCATTCCCCCCAACAGTGAGAAGAGGGTTCCCCTTTCTCCACTTCCTCACCAACATCTATTGTTTCCTGTGTTAATTTTAGCCATTCTGACAAGCGTGAGGTAATACTATGGTTTTGATTTGTACTTCCCTGATGATGAGGGTGCTGGGTATCTTTACATATGCACGTTGGCCATGTGGATGTCTTCTTTGGAAAAATGTCTATTCATGTCTTCTGCCCATTTTTTAAAAAAGATTTTTATTTATTTATTCATCAGAGAGATATCGAGAGCACAGGCAGGCAGAGGGAGAGGGAGAAGCAGGCTCCCTGTGGAGCAAGGAGCCCGATGTGGGACTCGATCCCAGGACGCTGGGATCATGACCTGAGCCGAAGGCAGCTGCTCAACCAACTGAGCCACCCGGGCATCCCATCTGCCCATTTTTTTAACTGGAGTATTTGTTTTTTGGGTATTGAGTTTTGTAAGTACTTTATACATTTTGGATATTAAGCATTATCAGGTATGTCACTTGCAAATATCTTCTCCCATTCTGAAGGCTGCATTTAGTTTTGCTGCTCCCTCACTGTGCAGAAGCTTTTTATCTTGACAAAGGCTCAACAGTTTATGTTTGCTTCTGTTTCCCTCGCCTCAGGAGACATTAGATCCCTGGCCATGTCTTTTTCTTGTTCTTTCTTTTGAGACGAATTCCTCTGTCTTGGCATCTTGTCTAAGTTTTTGTCTTCTGGGTGTTAGGAAAGCCTGTTATGTTTCCTGAACCTGAGAGTAATGGCTTTATGAAGAAGAGGTAATTTACTATTCAGGGCCTGGCTCTTCAGGAAGTGTCTCTGCTGTGTGCTGCGTGCACCCTGCTGCTGTGTTATTGCTGCTCTGTCCCTCAGGTCGGTCCTCTGCAGAACTTCTCCCTGCCTATAGTGGGAAGTGTTTGGACCTTGATCAGAGTATGGCAAGTTTCAAAGAAGTATGCTCTGGTCAACTTTCTAAAAGAGACCTAATATGATTTCCACTAGAACTGAAGCTTTGCAGCACTCTATAGTCAGCAGACATGGTACATGTGGGGGTTTGTGCTGGTCTTCTGGGGGGAAGGGCCCACTGTGCTGGTCTTGCCCTAGGAAAGTAGCTCCAGCAGAGTCTGGTGGGGGGAGGGAGGGGCACAGGTAAGGCAGCCAGTGCCGGTGCTGTGTTGTTTACCGAAGTTGGTCTGTGCCAAGAGGAAGGGGAGGGAAGTAGTACCAGCCTGGCTTTGTCCCTCGAGAGAGGAGTCTGTGCTTGCTACTCTCAGGGAAGCATTTCTGGAGGAGTGAATAATTGCCCCTCATGGGTCACAGGCATTTTTCGTCACTGATTTCACAGTGCCTGTCTCTGGATCGTTTGCCTGCCTGGAGCAGCACAGCACATCTTGAGCTCTAATCTAATAAGGCCTGATGACTTTTAAAATTCCAAACTTCAAAGACTGGTGTGACAGGGACCTGCACCGGTCTTCTGGGAAAGGGTCTCACTGTGCTGGGACAGATGCAGGTTTGTCCAGAAGGACAGTGGCACCAGACTGCAGGGCACAGGATTTGGGGCAGGCAGGCTAAACCGGGTGTACCAGTTAGCTGCTCTCGGCAGGGGTCCCTGCAGCTCTGCAGAGGGGCAGGGTGTAGGGAAGTGGCACTCAGCAGTTCTTCTGTCCATGAAGCAGCAATGCCCCCCCTCTCAAAGAAGCTCCCCCAGAAGTGCGAAGTCTCTTCCCACAGCCCTTAGGCAATTCTCACATAGCCTAATTCTCAGATAGTGATTCTCAGAGAGTCAGCACCAGAGCTGTTTGCCTGCTACAGCTCCCGAAGTGGGACAGTGTCCTCAGGTCTCTATCATAACCCAGCAGGGGAACCTCTGGAACTCCAGTCTTGAAGCCCCGCTGGTTGTAAAACCCCACAAAATTCAGCCCCTCTCCTTGTCCCCAGCCAACAGCTTTGGGAAGGTGTTCTGCTTGTGCTTGTGCCTCCGCGCTGCTAGCCCTTCTCTGCAACCAGGGCTCCGTTCCCTCCCCAGCACCGCAATCTGTGTCTCCCTCAAACCATATCTCAGCACTTTCTACGTTCCCAGAAGTGACCTCTCCTCTCCCTCTAGCTATGCGGTTTGTTCTATCAGTCCTCATGCTGATTTCTGGAGTATTCAGAATGATACGATGGTTATTGAGCTGTATTTGAGAGACAAGGCAGGCCTAGGGTCCTCCTACTACATCACCATTCTAGCTCCCCCCCACCCCCCGGCCAAGGCAATGATTCTTAAACATTTTTTGGGTTATCAAAACTCACTCCAGAAAACTGCAGAAGGCACACAAAAGAATTAGCCTATGCTTTCAGGGTCTTCAATGGATTCTCTGTTTAAAGAAAGGGCAAGAGAAGAGAAAGGCTTCTGAGGAAAGTGTGCCATTTAAAATGGATCCCTAGTCGTACTTTGAGAACTGCTAGACAAAGGTAAGTCAAAATATTTTGGACTAAGGACTACAGTGTAGGAAAAGGATTTGACTTAATTTTTTACCTTTTACAGGGGACTAAAACTAAAAAACAAATGACAACAAGTGAAGTATGTACACATGATTTTTTAACAATCACAAGATCCTCCTAAAGTGGCCAGCTGCCGTCTCCGTAAATGCTCTGACAGCCCATCGATGCATGAGCATCTCTGACTGGAAACCGGAGAGAGGATGCTCCTGTGGCAAGCACCTGTTAGAACATCGTCTCCAAAATCTCTTCCAAATGCAATGTCCTTTTTGTCCTTTATTTTTTAAAAGATTTTATTTATTAATCTGACAGAGAAAGAGACAGCAAGAGAGGGAACACAAGCAGGGGGAGTAGGAGAGGGAGAAGCAGGCTTCCCGCTGAGTGGGGGGCCCAATGTGGGTCTTGATCCCAGGACCCCAGGATCATGATCTCAGGCAAAGGCAGACACCCAATGACTGAGCCACCCAGGTGCCCCACAAATGCAACATTCTAAGAGTAAATAAAGGATGGTATGGCATACAGTTTCTGTAGATGGGCCAATAGTCTTAATCACCACGACTCCTCTAACAGTCACAACCAAGAAAAGGAAGATAATCTGTGGTTTCCTATACAAAATTAAGGAAAGTAATAATAAGAATAATTGATTGAGTGGCTCTATTTATTGAGTAAATACTCTGCACCAAGCTCTATTCTAAGCATTATGTAAATATTCTCATTCATTTCTCCCAAGAATCCTCTGAGATAGGAACTACCACAATGGAGACTCGGAAAACTCTGTAACTTATCCAAGTGCACACACCCCTGGTAAGCAGCAGCTTAGCAGCTGTCTGCATCAGCTCTAAAGGCAGAGAAATTTGCACCTGAAGCCCACTTACACTACTTATTAGCTTGTGACCCTGGACACAGTTTTTAAGTATTGGTAACCCGTATTTATGAAAAACGAAGTATCAGTTGCCAGGAAAACACAAATGAATTTGTTACAAACACGGGGCAGAAAAAGAGGAACCCAAGTAAAACGCTTCATGGAAAAGAAGATGCATTTAAGTCGGAAAATTATGAATCTTCCTCTCTGCCAAGTGAATCCTTTACTGCCTTCCAAGTTTTTAGCTGGTATCACCATACAATTCAGCAACCCCCTCTTGGTTCCCGCTATATCCATCATCACGCTGGGAACTACTAACAAAAGATGAACAAGATACAAACCTTGCGTTCAAGGAATTTACAATCTGGTAGCTAAAATACAACATCATAACTGACATGAACAACAGAGCACAAAGGCACAGAGGTAGAAGTGACTGACTTTGACAGAGAAGGCTACCCAAAGAAGGGGACACACGAGTCGTAACGATTTGCTGAGTCTTAAAGGATGAAGAGTTCTGCAGGACAATGGTGATCTTCTAGGAGGAAGGAGCAGCAGGAGGCGATGTCATAACAGGGCAGAACAGGTGACCATCAGGTGGCTCGCTGTATCTAGCCCCAGCATTGCCAACTCAAATGCTCACAGTGGCCAGAGGAGGTAATGTGTAGGAATGGGGAGCGCTAGGTCTGAGTACAT
Source organism: Mustela nigripes (assembly GCF_022355385.1). Classification (NCBI taxonomy): domain Eukaryota; kingdom Metazoa; phylum Chordata; class Mammalia; order Carnivora; family Mustelidae; genus Mustela; species Mustela nigripes. The sequence goes on along the minus strand of NC_081557.1, from coordinate 265,621,399 downwards.
ATACCCACCACACCTGTGTGACACGGGCGGGGCAGAGCTGGACGGTACCACTCCGTACAGAGGAGGCAGGAAGCTACTCGGCACTAACGGACTGTTGCACTGAGGGCTGTGGGGCCAGTATTAACAGAACTCTTGACATGTCAAGAACTAGAAATCTGAATTTCTTTGTGATATCATCTAGTTTGTAAATGCTCACTCAAGAAAACAAAACAAAGCCATTACCTGGGCCCAGTAAGTACGGGGAACCAAATTCAGCCTGTAAGCTGCCAACCTTCAGCCTGCATCACTGAAAATAACAAGAAATACTGAATTTGAACTCGACATAGTGATTGGAGACTACAGAAAGATTTGAATGTAAAACTGAAGATTTTATTTAGAACTGCAAGCAGTGAAAAACTAATGTTTCTTGGTGGACAATTGGTGTATCTGATCTAGGTTTTAGAAAGAATTTTACAGGGGAAGTAAGAGTTTTCTTTTTGTCACCCTTGACTTCTCTTTGGATGTGGAGAAAGCACAAGGCAAAAAGGAGAACCCCACAAAGTCGAGGGCAGACTCTCTGGCTGGCCCATCCTAACCGGTATCAGAAGAAGCCAGAGAGAAACACAGGCTTCCGGTGAACCGAAGTTGCAAAGGACCTCCGCGAGCGGGACCAAATGAAAAGAACCTACGAAAGAAGACAAAGTTTCTTGCTCAGAAGAGAAGGCACAAGACAATGGAAAAGTAAGGCTTTGGAAGAAAATCCCAATTCCTCCATTACCTTCTAAACTGGCATCACCCAACGTGCTTCACATCCTGTGGGCCTGGTGCCAACCCCTAAAGCTGAGCACCAAAGGCCAGAAACTAGACGGATTTAAGGGAAATCTGCAAATACGCTTATGCCGACCAAGGGAAGAACGTTCCTATCACCACAGAGGAGACCAAGATTCTCAGTCGCAAATATCAAAGATGGATCTGGGGGAAACGTCTCTGGAAAGTTCTGGGAAAAGAGTATCGTCTAATGGAACCTACCCCTCCTGAAGTACTGTACCCCCGAGGGTGGGTCTGACGCTCCCCGGGAGGGAGCGGCTCCTGTACTCGTGACAACTTGGGCCCCAGACGCCGTGTGCCTCTGGGTCCCCCTGCAGCCAGGCGGGAAGACGGAGACAGCGGAACGGCCACCCGAGGCCCACGGTGTCGGGGGGCGGGTGGTCCATGGGCGAAGTCGGCCTGCAGGCACAGACGGTTGGGTTCACCTGCAATTTCATGCAGAAGAAGTCCGGGTGCCTGAAAAACGGGGGAGGGTATGCCCTGCTCTAGCTCCCAGCCTGCAATTTCCCACCCCTGCACCTGGAGGGCGATATGCTGTGCCCCAATGTGATCGGAGGAATAACGCATTCATGAAAAGCCTCCAAGGAACTCACAGTACCAGGAAAAGGGGTACAGCTGCGATTGCCGTCGACGGTAGGGAGGGGCCTGCGCTCGGCTGCACGCGCCGCCGCTGCGATTGCCGTCGACGGTAGGGAGGGGCCTGCGCTCGGCTGCACCTGCCGCAGACAGAGCGACGGCCGCTGCTCCCACCCTCCACCGTCCTGCTTCCGGGGCGCACGGGCCGGAGCTGCAGAGGTCACCCTCCGCCCCACCGCGGCCTGCGGCACTGCGGGCTGGGATGCGGGGACTCCTACGCTGCACACCGGGAAAGCGTCTCAAAGTTACTAAGATGAAAAAGTCATTCATACTCGGAAACGTCGAGCCGTCTGACATAGAAGTGACCGTACAGTTCTTGTCACGTGGAGCCCGAGCATCCCTGGCCGGGGGCGGCGTCGGGAGAACAGGTGTGCGTCTGCGGGCATTCTCTTCTCCCAGACTCACCTGCCCCCGAGGCCGCGCCCTTCTCGGGCTCATGACTTGAACTGTTGAGTATTTTAAACCAAAGGGAAAGCTATTCTTCTTTCCCAATCCCCAAAACAGACTCTTAACTACGCAAAACATTTTTTGATGTTGTCTTAATAACCTGAGACCTCTACGGTGTGTCTCTGAGATAAAAGCACAGAACATTTTGCGCGCATTATTTCCCCATGTAACTACTCTGTATGTTTCTACCACTGAAAAATATTTAAGGGAACTTCTGAGTCATAAATCCATAATGTACTGGATCTCAAATGTGTTCATAAAATCACCTATTGTATCTAGGACGCCACATGCACTGTGGGCAAATTATTAATATTCGTGACTTGGGATTAAGCCAAAAATCATGATTTCTTTGGCATGATTTTTTTTAAACCACTCTAATGAGACAGGATTGAAATACTTAAAAACTGTACATTTAATGCATATAATTTGATAAATTTGAGTCATTTAAAAATTTTATGTCCTTCCTGAATTTATAGTCCTGTGGTTCTTAGAAAAGATGGTTGTTTTCATTTGTGTTTTTATTGCAGTTTTCAACATTGTTTTATTGTTGTGGATTTTTGAATTATGAGATTTCCCCCCTCCAAAATGTATTAGAAGGAGTAGTGGAGTTGTAAAGTTCGTAACCATCAGGATATGGGCAGATTTGGGCAAGAATCCTCAATAAATGTTAAAAACTAGAGGAATGTCTGTTGAGCAAGATATTTCCACGATCTTGCAATGTCTCTATACCGTTTACTCATTAATGGTCAGAATTTTTCAGTGTAAATAAATAATATATACATTTTATTCTTAAAACAACAACAAAAAAGAATTCTACAGGAAGGGTGTAAAACAGGAGTTAGCAAACTTCCTCTATAAATGGTCAGACAGAAAATATTTTGAGCTGTGCAGGCCAAACAGTCTACATTGCAACTACTCAGTTCTGCCCTTTTAGCAAGGAAGAAGCCATACACAATACATGAATGAATGACTTGCAACTGTGTTCCAGTGAAACTTGCTTAAAGAAACAGGTGAAGAGCCAGAAAGAGCTCACAGGCCGGCTTACAGACCTCTGGTGTGAAGACAGACTGAAGGATGTCTGAGGAAATGAATGGACTAAAGCAGCTATTAATTTTTGCTAGATAAAAAAGATTTTTGTTTTGTTAATAGAAAGCTTTGTTGGGTGCTGAGAGACTTCTACTATGTAGCTATCTACTATGAAGAAGAAACAAAAAAATGTTTTGCCAGGTTAAGTATAGTAGGAAAAATGCTCAGCAACAGCTGTCCTAAGCCTAGATATGTGTTTGGAAGATGCTGTATGAGGCTTTTCTGGAAGCTTCTTCAGGAATGATGATTAGGTCCTAAATCTGACAGCAAAAAAGGCATGTAGCACCCTATACAATTAAAGGTGCCAAAAAGATCCTATTATAATCAACATCCAGCTGAGTAGAAGCAAGCCAAGTGAGGAGGCAAGTCTCCAAGAAACGACTCTGTAAAGACAGGGTCACCTTTCAGGAGGGGAAACTAGCTGGCTGAACACGTGCTATGAAGGACATCAAGCCAATAAGGGCTGGCCAGAGAAGTAGCAATAATCAACATGGGGTAAGAAATATAGGTAGAAGGGTGTATAGGTGGCTCAGTGGGTTAAAGCCTCTGCCTTTGTTTGGCTCAGGTCATGATCTCAGGGTCCAGGGATGGAGTCCCGCATCGGGTTCTCTGCTCAGCGGGGAGCCTGCTTCCTCCTCTCTCTCTCTCTGCCTGCCTCTCTGCCTACTTGTGATCTGTCTGTTCAAATAAATAAATAAATAAAAATCTTTAAAAAAAAAGAAAGAAAGAAAGAGAGAAAGAAATCTAGGTAGGCAAGCAGAGGCATGTGCCATTTCTCCCTATTCCCTTCATCAGGCCTCTCCCCCAGAAAAATCAAGCCTGCCTAGGCCACTGGGGCAAGGTATTTCAGAACTGAATCACGTCACTGCAGGACTCTTCATGTCTAGAGTGGGAAGAAGTAGGAGTGAGAACTTAACAAAGCCCTCCTCACTTCAGACCATTTGAGCCATACAAGCCCGGTTCCAAACTGAGCAAGGGAAATCTGTGCCTGGAGATCAGAGTCCTGAACTGGACCAGACGCACTTCTAATTACTGTCCGTTACTGGAATTATGAGATCTATCTAACATGCCAGAGAAGGGAACAGAGAAAGGAAATCGTACATATGGCTCAGCTAGAATCAGAGAACGGAGGAAAGTATTCCATGCTTGTATCCCACGAAATTCAGACCTTCCAATAAAGAGCTACACACTTATACTCAGAACTGTATTTCTGCACATATGAAAGACATGAACTTATGTTCACAGGAATGATATATAAAATGAGAAATACCAGAAACAGTCTCAATGCCCAAAAAAAGGAATAAGGTTGAATAAATTATGATATATCTACATGACATTATGATATAGCTATTAAAATTGTATCTTTTAAGAATTTTAGTATTCAAGAAACAATATTCAAGGAAAAAAGAGAACACAAAAGTCAATATATAGTATGATAGCAACTACATAAACAAAAAATACAAGCATAGAGACAGAGCAGTAATGAAAAGTATTAAAATGTTACCAAAGGCAATCTTTGAATTTTATATTCTTATACTATTTAATGTTTTTCAAATATTTTACTATATACTTGTTAATAAAAAATTAGTTTCAGTTTAGCATTTAAAATTACAAAACCAGTCCTTTATGATGCTACAAATCATAAGGCACACTTTACCTCATGTTTTTTTTGAAATGAGACTCATTCATAGTGATAGCGGGACAGCAAAACCCCCACCGTCACCACCACCACAGCTGCAACAGGCTAATTATGCTGTTACAGCTTAGATATTTTTAACTACATTTTCAAGATTCAAAGGCAGTTACACTGGCCTTTTTTAAGTGTACAGTTCCATAAATTTTAACTCACACATATATTTGAGGAACCACCACCAAATACATGATAAACAACCAAAAAAACTTCATCTGATCTCTCTTAGCCACTCCTAACCCTTGCTGTCACCACAGTGTTGTCTTCCCAAAGACGTCATACAAATGGAGTAACAGTACAGAAGCTTTGTTTTCTTTCCTTTGTAATCTTTTAGAAGTGTGGTAGGTAAAATATACATAGCAAAAATTTACCATCTTAACTGTTTTGAAGTACGTGGCTGGCATTAAGCACATTCTCATGGTTGTGCAACTCTCAACACCAACCATCTCAGAACTTTTTCCATCTCCCTCATCTAAAACCAAACCCACTGAACACTAACTCTCCATTCTCCCCTGCCCCGGGCCCTGGCAACCACCATTCTACGGCCTGTCCCTATGAATATGCCTGCTTTAGGCACCGCAAACAAGTGGAATCATAGTATTTAGCCTTTGTCAACTGGTGTACTTCACTTAGCATAATGTCTTCAAGGTTCATACATGTTATATAAAAAGCATGCATCAGAATTTCCTTCCTTTTTAAGACTAAATAAAATTCCATTGCACATACAGGTATACCTTGTTTTCCTGACCTTCACTTTACTGTACTTCAGATAATTTGTGTTTTTCACGAATTGAAGGTTTGTGGCAACTTTGTGTTGAACAAGTCTACTGGTACATTTTCCCAATAGCATTTGCTCAATTCATATCTTTGGGATATTTTGGTAATTCTCACAATATTTCAAACTTTTTCACCGTTAGAGAGTCGATCGATACAGTAAACTTCACTGTTGACTGATTCAACACCACCTCGCATTTAGCAACCACTGCCCTGATCAGTCAGCAGCCACCAACATTCAGGCTAGACCCTCCATCAGCAAAAAGATCACAACTCACTGAAAGCTTGGAGGATGGTTAGGATTTCTTAGCAATAAAGTAATTTTTAATTAAGGTATGTAAATTGTTCTTTTAGACACAATGCTATTTCACACTTTAACAGACTACAGCATAGTATAAACATATATAACATATATATGCAGTAGAAAACCAAAAAATTCATTTGATTCACTTGACTACAATATTTACTTTATTGCAGTAGTCTAGAACTGAACCTAAAATATCTCCAAAGTACACGTGAATATACATTTTGCTTATCCACTCATCTGTCATGGACACTTGGGGTGCTTCCACTTTTTGGCTATTTGAGTAATGCTATGAACTCAGCTGTACACACACCTGTCTGAGTTCCTGCTTTTAATTCTTTGGAGTATATTATCTCTAACTAGAATCTATGGTAATTCCAGGTTTAATTTTTAAAGGAATTATTATGTACTTCCCACAGCAATGGTACCATTTGACATCCCACCACCAACATACAGGGGTTCCAATTTCTCTGTACCCTCGCCAACATTTGTTTCTGGATTTCGGGGCTTTTTTGGTTGTCGTTGTTGTTGTTTTTATAATACCCATCCCATTAAGTGTAAAGCAGTATCTCATTTTGGTTTTAATTTGCATTTTCCTGTTGGCTAATGATGCTCGGCTTCTTTTCATGTCTTTATTGGCCATTTGTCTATTTTATTTGAGAAATGTGCATTGAGATCTCTGGCTTATTTTTTGAATTATTTATCATGTTATTACTGAGTAACAGTGGCCCCCCCATCAATGCAGGATATGTTCTAAAAGCCCCAGTGGATGCCTGAAACTGCAGAGTACCAAACCTCTATAATATGTTTTCTCCTACATATACATATCTATGGTAGAGTTTAACTTATAAATTAGGCACAATAAAAAATGAATAATAAAAAAGAATATAACATGATAATATACTATAATAAAAGTTAAGTGAATGTGGTCTTTTTCTCAAAATATCTTACTACACTATGCTCACCCTTCTTGTGCTGACGGGAGATGATAAAATGCCTAATGGTGGGCCACCTGGGTGGCTCAGTCAGTCAAGTGTCCAACTCTTGATTTTGGCTCAGATCATGAACTCAGGGTTGAGAGATCAAACCCGCACCAAGCTTCACACTCGGCGGGGAGTTTGCTTGAGATTCTCTCTTTCCTTTTCCCTCTGCTGCTCCCCACTGCATGCTGTCTCTTTCTCTCTCAAACAAATATTTTTTTTTTTTTTTTCAAAAATGCCAACATGGTGAGATTAAGTGAGGCGAGTGACACAGGCGCTGCGACATAGCATTAGACCGTGCCTGACCTCCTGACAATGCGTCAAGAGGACCCCCTACTTCCAGACTGCTGTTGACTGTGGGGAACTGAAACTGCGGAAAGTGAAACCACAGATCAGGGTGTGGGGGGGACCACTGTACAGGAGTTCTTCACATATTCTACATATTCTACATACACGTCTCGTGCCATATGCGTGATCTGCGTATATTTTCTGCCATTCAGCTGGTTGCCTTTTCATTCTGCTGATAGTGATCTTAGATGCACAAAAGTTTTAAATTTTGATGAAGTCCCATTTATCTCTTGTTGCCTGTGTCTAACCTTTTGAGACCACTTTCACCTGGGTTATAGAATGTAACCTTTTGAGATTCACTTAAGTTCTATCAACAGTTCACACCCTTTTTAATCACTGAACAGTATTGCATCATATGATATACCAGATGTGGTTTTTAATCCATTCATATATAGGACAACTGAGTTTTTTCCAGCTTTTGGTGATTTTCAATACAGTTCCTATAAATATGTGTTCAGATATTTATGTAAGTTTTTATTTCACTTTAAATGTTTCAACTCTAGGGGCATCTAGTGGCTCAGTCCGTTAAGCATCTGACTCTTGGTCTCAGCTCAGGTCTTGATTTTAGGGTCACGTGAGTTCAAGCCCTGTCCTGGGCTTCCTCTCCTTCTGGGACACCAATATCACAAAAGTTAGATCTTTGTTATTAGCCCATAGGACCCTAAGGCTTTCTCTTTTTTTCCAATCTTTTGTCTTTGTTTTTCAGATTGGAGAATTCCTATGATCTATCTGTAAGTTCTTTCTTTCCTCTGTTATCTCCTTTCATTTCATCTCTCGTAGCTCATAAATGATTTTTATGAGGTCCCTTTCCCAGGCTCTCCCCTCTTCTCGATCTTCCCAGTACTTTCTGGTTCCCTAAGGCTCCCCTCTGGGACCTCAGCCAGAAAAACAAAATGTATTTGCCCCATTTTGCCACTTATTCTCTGTAACTGTTCCTGCAGTGGGGCCAAATGACAAGACAGAGAAAAGAAGCTAAGACAGTGTGCCTCCCCCTCCTGTAAGCACAGAGCCTCCAGTCCGAAAGGAAGGTTCCCTCTTCCCAAATGTTAGATACCTGTGCCCTTCCCAGCACCAACTGTTTGCACTAGGATTCACGATGTCTACGTCCCCGGCCTGAAGGGAAGGGTTTCTCCAACTGCAGCTCCACCTGCGCTGACGCCGCGCCCCGTTTTGGGTTACGGTGAGTCCAGTTCATAATGACACAAGAGAAAAATGACAAACTCAGCAGCAGAGGTGAGGGCTGTCCTTCAAATTCTGGTCTTCCCTACTTTGTCTGTCACTATTTACTGTTCAGCGTCTTGAACAGCTACTCCATGCCTTCTGTCCAGGTTTTATAACAGCTGCATTCAATGTGAGAGCGGCTGGCTCGTGATTACACCGTATCACCTGGAACCAGATCTCCAGACTTAGGTGTTACGTATTTCTACTTCAGGGTTGGCAAACATTTTCTGCAAAGAACCAGATGGTAAATATTTTAGGCTTTTTAAGGCCACATGTGACATTTGCTGCATATTCCATTTGTTTCCCTTTAAAAGATTATTTTAACCTCACAAGTGGTACAAAAACAGACTCGCAGAACCACTGTTTGCCAACTCCTGTATTAGAATATATCATCTGTCTCCAAATATATAAAAATGCATGCAAAAGACAAGTTGCGGTATGAGTTATGCTTTACATCACTTTAACAAATTCCTAACTTTGGGGGCACCTGGGTGGTTCAGTCAGTTAAGCGACTGCCTTTGGCTCAGGTCATGATCTTAGGGTCCTGGAATCAAGCCCTCCTCAGGCTCCCTGCTCAATGAGGAGTCTGCTTGTCCTTCTCCCTCAGCCCCTCCTTGCCCCATTTGTGCTTTCTCTCTGTCTCAAATAAATAAATAAATAAAATCTGAAAAAAAAAAAAAAACAAAAACCAATGCCTAACTTTATCAAAATCTAAATGGGGGAAGGAGGATGCTCTCAGGTAACAGCGGCTTTCATCACTGCTTACGTTAAAGCTATTTGGAAAATGCTGAATTTTGTGTTTCTATTTAATGTATTTAATAATTCATAATAGGATCTTATTGGTGTTTTACTGTTTACTATATATACTACACTAGTGAATGTTACTGGTTGAAAATAACACTGATGAAACTCATAAGGAATCACATTCAGACCCACTCAATTTCCTCTCCCAGCATTTGGATAAAGACAGACTGCAGTGAAAGCCAGCAAACTAATCACTGGTCTTCGAAATAAGTTAACAAAAGAAAGATGTGTGTGCAGTATACTGAAAACTACTTATTAACAAATGGATTAACAAAGGAAAGCCAGTCAGTTGACCGCCTTTTACATGTTTTGAAACACATATTTTTCATCATGTTATTCTACTAATCAATGATCACTACATTATTGAGTTAATGCAATGAATTAAAGAGAGAAGTTAGCATTTTTTAAAAATTAAATTTATTTTCAGCATAACAGTATTCATTATTTTTGCACCACACCCAGTGCTCCATGCAATCCGTGCCCTCTCTAATACCCACCACCTGGTTCCCCCAACCTCCCACCCCCCCTGCCCCTTCAAACCCCTCAGATTGTTTTTAGCATTTTTTAAATGATACAGTTTTTCTGACATTACTATTTATATCTGGTAGAAGGGGAAATTCCCAATTCTCTAATTTCATGACAATATAGGTAAGAAAATTGGGAATGATAATAAATGATTCTTGACCTAATACTACTACTGGTTTTTAAAAAAAAAAAAAAAAAAGGGATGAATATCCATCCAAAGGATATAACATACTTGAAGGATTAGATGCTGCCACATATTGCGTGCTGGATAAATATTAGTTTCTCTCTCCTCTTTCTTAGCCCCATACTCTTGAAGATCTAAGATCTACCACCAATCCACTTCCTTCTTTTTAATGAGAATGAACAAGTACAGAATTTGAGTTTGACATTCTACAGTTTATTTTCTTGTCTTTATAATTCCCTTACCTATGAGACAGAACACTAGTATACCCGAAATAATGCAACAAGTGAAAAGTTAATTACCAACTGGAAGGAATGGAGAAAAGAGAGAAGGGGAAGTGGTAGAGAGCTCTAACTAAGCCAATGAGCGACCACCTTTTCTCCAACTCTGGCTTGCATCGGACTGATTTAAGCAATATTCTTTGCTTGCCACTTTTACAGCTTATGGGCCTCGCTGCTACAAAATAAGCCTTCAATTTCCACATACTACATTATCCATATCTTGTTTAAGCGAACTTCAACACATTCACTTTTCCTGCTGTAACATGTTCACTACAACTGGAAGCTCTGATTTCAACACGAGATTTTACTATGTTTATATTCCCTTACCCTGAACTTGTTTATTTTTGTTAAAATATACTTCGGCTTTTATCAGCTGCCAGGTAAACAATATTCTTGCCACAAAACAATTCATTATTACATAAGCAAAGCATAATGATACAAATCTATGAACGAACCATGTCTACAACTTTAAAAAGGAGAATAAAGCACATCAAAGACATTGCCTTTATATTAAGTGTGTCAAAGATCCAAGTATTTTTGAAACCTGAACAAGAAACACTAGTTAAATCAGGTCTTGGCATGATTTGGTATAAACATAAATCCAAGCTGTCTTACCCTGTTTTTTTCCCTTTTAGAAAATGAGCATAGGTTTTATTTGTGGATACTTTTATCATTTGCAAGTCTTCAAAATCTGGTTATTTATACGACTGTAAAAGGACTATAGCTGTTTTTCTTTAATGCTATGATAACTGGTCAAGTCAAAGCCAGTCTATTACATAATGTATATTTTAAAGATATTCAAAATTTAATCCTATTTAGTGAAGCTTTTACAAGTCTTCCTCAGTCCAAATCATTCCAGATTTTATATTCTAATTATCCAAAGGATACAAACATTGTTATTTGAAGGGGTACATATTAATAAATTAAAAGAACAGAAATGGTTTCTAAAGTGAAACAGAACAAATTTAAAGTATGTAGTTGTTTTAGAATACTCTCTTTAATTTACTTGGTTTTATAGTATGGTAATAGGAACTTGTCCTGTAATATAAGCCCATGTAATATAAGAAAATAAATAGGAAGAGTAGACTCCATTCACTCAAAGGATGAATCAATGTTTCACAATAAGTTTACTGAGGCCACTAATTTAGAATTAGTAATAATTCACAATCAAATTTTTTTTTAAAGTTTATAATGTAACAAATGAATGTTATAGGAAAACATTTTAATATCTTTAGAGAACAAACTTTTATATTAAAAACATTTTTAAATAAATGTTTGTGATTCGTTAATGACAGAGCATTATTAACTCAGTTAGCATCTACCAGGTCACAATTTTGTGATTAGACGCCCTATGTAATCAAAGTTAATTAGCCTGAATGCCCCTGAAAAACTTTCTGTGGTATTCATTTCTCACTAATTCATGCTAATTTTCCCATAAACTTAATTCTGTTTTCATCTTTCCAATATGTAGGTGGACAGCCAAAGAGGAAGGGATGAGCAGAAAAGAACTAACAAAATAAAAAAGAAAAGCAAAAAGGAGAGGGAGGAAGAAAATCAAAAAGAAGAACTTCAAAGAGCTATTAAAAGAAAAAAAAAGTTAAGGGAAAAGGGGGAAGAAGAAGGGAAAGGGGAACCTGAAAACAAACCTTACTACTATTGCTGCTGCTATTATTACTAAGATTATGATCATCATCATCACCATTACAATTACTGAACCAAGCCTCATCTAGGCCCCCTGCCAGAGTTCTGAAAGCCAAGTGACTGGGGGGGGGGGGGGGGGGGGGGGGGGGGTCGGTGAGGGCAGGGGATAGAGGAAGGATTTCTCAGCATTCAGCACATATAGATTCACTTAATCTCCATTTTCATGGAGGGCCCTTGTTGGGATGAGCCCTGGGTGTTCTGTGTAAGTGATGAATCACTAAATTCTACTCCTGAAACCAATTATCCTCAAGGTTAACCAACTAGAATTTAAATTAAAACCTAAAACAAACAAAAAAGAAAACTTACAAATCTGATATAAAACTTAGAAAACTAGAAAACCAACAATAGCAAAAATCTCAGAGTAACAGGATAAAAAGAAGAGCAAATCAATAAACTATAAATAGAAAAAGGTACCAATAAACAAATTCTAAAAGCCACACTAAACTACTTTGAAAAGCATACATAGGGGAATGTTCTATACTTGGGCTCCGAGTGAGAAAATATTTAAGGGTGAAATGTTAAGATGTCTGCAACTTAATTTTCTCTGTTTCAGAAAATAAAAAATATCTATTACTTTCTCTAAGCAAACCGCTTTTACTAGTTTTTCTAAGCAGATGTGGAAAAATTAGTGAATCTAGGTGATGAGCGTACAGTATACAGGTAGGTGTTCATTCTACTATTCTTTCAACTTTTCCATTCATTTAAAACTTTCAAAATAAAAAACTGAAGAAAAATATGCAGACATTGAGGACATTTACAAATAGGAGCTTAAGTAGAGGTAAGAATTTATAAAGCAATAAATTCCAAGAAAATGTGTAGTATTAAATTTCTTTACTTTCTTACAGGAAACATAATGAATACAGTTTAATTGCCCTTCAGATGTTCTTTTCTAAAGTGCTATGAACCCAGGACCCCCACTGTCCTAGGAGAAAGGGAAGATAAAACATCAAGATCCCTGATTTTATGTTTTTTCAGAAAATATAATGGAAAGTCATTTTTAAAAACCCTCACTTTATGTACATGTATACTTGAAAAGAATTCCTTCAAAGTGAAAAATTAAAACAGAAAAAGCTGACTGGAAGGATAGCAGGTCTTCACGAACCATTCTTTCAAAGGCCAAACATTTTCCATAAAGCGTGGAAAATTCTAGCAAGTTGCTGTGCTGACAGCAAAACACTTAATAAAGGAAACAAGACTACAAAAAAAAAAAATTTGTCTGAAACTAAGCAGACTCACAGTACACTGCACCGTTTGAAAGAGTGAGTATGTATCACAAAGCAAATCTGTTTTTACCCTCAAACTTTATCCAACTATGTTAATCACAAAAGATTTTTCAATTAGAACTGATTTCAAAATCAAAGCCTAAAACCCATGGAAACTACAGTGAGTACTTCCATATATATGAGATTCTAATTAACTGGATTCGACATAAAAGTTAGCTTAGTTGAGGGGGCCAGGTTAAAAAAAAAACGTTAGCTTAGTTGCTAGTTTAAAACATATATACAGAGACATGGGGTTGATTTTATAGGCTCTTTTAGGAGTATATATAATGGGCTATGAGAGCAATATAATTTATTATGGTATTAAATACTGTGATAGGTTAAATACACCAAGTAAGCACACTGCAAATTTTCCTTTAAACTACAGTGCATGTCCTCCGTTCCAGATACCTGCTTCCTACTACAAGTCTTAATGTGCCGTATTTTATAGCTCTAGTAATTTTTTCCTAATAAAAAGTTGTCCCTTAATCTCTACCATCATTCTCAGCAGCTACGACATCACCACACCTGTCTTTGAAATATGTGAGGCGGTCAACATTAGCCAACGTGAAAGGAAACAAAGACATAACGCTTGCGTATTTTACAAATATAAAAGTATTATGTGTCTCTATGTAAAATGGGAAATTCCACATTAATAGAAAATTAGAAAGAACTCTTACCTTATAATAAAGGAAAATAATAAGAAAGCCAATCAATAATGCAGCTGTCCTTTAATTACACTTAGAAATCCAAAAAAAAAAAAAGGCTGGAAGCCAAGTATCTTAAATCACACAAGGAATCTATCAGTGAGGGAAAAAACAAGGCATATTCTGAAAGCCTCACAGCTAACATAAAATGGATTTGTGGTATGTTATAAAATACTAATAGGCACCCTTTGAAAATTACTTCAAAGTCTTTATTCTGGCAGGTTTATGCTATAATACCTTGACACAGTTTAATTTTCTTGTGTAATGTCAAAATATACACCTGGCTAAGTGTTTCTATAAATAAAGGACAGGATTCTTAATTCTCTCATCCTGAGAAATTCCAGAAATTAAAATTTTCACTTTCAATATTACTCCATTAGGACTGTTCGAAAAGCTGGGTATCAATCAAATTTTTATAAAACAAGACATTGATTCACTATATATACATTGAGAATACCTTTCTTTTTTTTTTTTTTAAGATTTATTTATTTGACAGACAGAGATCACAAGTAGGCAGAGAGACAGGCAGAGAGAGAGAGGAGGAAGCAGGCTCCCTGCTGAGCAGAGAGCCCGATGCGGGGCTCGATCCAGGACCCTGATATCGTGACCTGAGCCGAAGGCAGAGGCTTCAACCTACTGAGCCACCCAGACGCCCCAACAATGTCTTTATATCTAACTGACCTTCAACTGGCAGTAGCTTTTATTATTCGTATATTTGTATATTCATTCATCAAGAATTACTTATTGAGCACCTACTATTTGCCAGGTACTATTCTAGGCTAAGAATTGGGGATAGAGTAATAAACAAAATGAAAAAAATTCCTTTTATTTTCTTATTCTTTTAGGTTTCTTGGCTCCTCAGCTGTGACAAAGCCTTAACTGTCTCTTAAATCCAACCAGTCTTCTTTTAAATGACATTTTTCTGGGCACATGGCCACTCAGGAGCTAGGCCATGTGCATAAGCTCTGAACCCTGGTATGGGGCAGAATTGATGCGGTCAGTGGTTCACATGCTTGAAAGAAAGCTGCTTGCTCTCCACCTGCGTCCTGACTTCTTCACATAGGCTACAAATCAGACATGCTATCAGTCAGATTCAACCACACAGAGTAAAAGACCCTAAGAGATGGGGGAAAAAAGTGTGTGATCCCTGGATGACTCTGGGACATAACAGCCCTAAACTGCCCACCAGCTCAACTTGGGAGAAAAGTAACTTTCTACTGTGGTTACGTCACTGCTGTTTGGTCCCTTTGAAACAGCTAAACCAGTGCAGATGTGCAGGCGTCCACACATCATGTTGTGCACTATTTTAAAATACGAATCATGACCCTTACTATACCTGGTATATGTTTCAGACTCCTCACAGAAGATCCTTGATCTACTCTATGCCATGATTACCTCAATCACTGCTTCTTTTGTGCAGCTTCCTCATATTTTATATGTATCTATTATTACACTTATGACACTTTATTATATAATTATTTCCACATTTATCTATTAGATGTGTCTTTCTTAAAAAAGGTCTTATTCTTTTTTGTATCACTCTATGTCTGACAGAGTCAGTACTTAATATTATTAAATAAAACATGTTAAATTGGGGGCACCCTGGTGGCTCAGATGGCTGAGTTCAGCTCAGGTCATAATCTCAGGGTCCTGGGATGGAGCCTCACCTCGGGCTCTCTGCTCATTAGGGAATCTGCTTGTTCTCCTCGCTCTCCCTCTGCGCCTCCCCCTGCACATGTTCTCTCTCTCTCTCTCTCAAATAAATAAAATTTTTAAAAAACAAAAACAAAACACGTTAACTTGGTTTATTGTTTTTCTTTTTCTTTTTTTCTTTTTGGTTGGGTTATAAATGAACTAATAATCTTTCCTATTCAAAAAATAAAGTTTAAAAATATCAATAAATGAAGATATTTTTCATATAGGATGCAGTGAAAATCTCTAATACACTATAGGTCAGAAAAATCAGTCCCAAACACTAGGTAGAAAAGGCCTTATTTTTAGTAATTAGATGCCAGGCAATCTCAGTGTTTATAAACACTTCAATCGTACAAGCACCTTCAGTGACCGTAGCTCTTGTCAATTTCATTTACTAGGCACTGGTAAAAAGAGCAAGTCATAATAGAGGTGAGTCAGACAGGGTCCACCGTAAAAGGAGTCACAGGCCTTCTCACAAAGGAAAAAAGAGAGCGTAATGGAGAATCAGAGCAGGCCCAGAAAGGTAAGGAAACAGGAGTAGGAATGGCAGGGAGGAACAGATGAGGAAACTCAGAATCTTAGGTAGAATGGAAGACTCTAACCAAAGGAGAAAACAATGGTAATGTTTACCTTACTTTTGAAAGTAGACCCTCACTCACACATACACCAATAATATATCACCTAACAAACTGACAAAATGATTACATTTGGTAACATCCAATTCTGCTGAGTACGTGAGGCACTATAACACTACTGGATGAATTACAAGGTAATGCGAACATTTTAGAGAGCAATTTAACGATACTTACAATAACATTTTCAATATACATTCTATTTCTTGAAATTCGCCTGCTGGGTATACTTGGAAAAAACTCGCAATATGTATTTTTAAGAATGTCATTAAAATATTATTTGTAATAGCAAAACACTGGACATGATCTAAATGTCCATCAACCAGAAATGAATATTTGTACATGTTCACAAGGGAATATGCAACCATTGAAAAGAACAGATCACATCAGAACAGATCTCTTTGCATCTCTGAAGACATCCAAGCCATTTTAAGTGGAAAAGAAAGGTATGGAACAGTATGTGTGGCCTATCTTGTGTATGAGTGAATTTTTATAAGGGTGGGGTTTTTTTTTTTAAGATCTTATCAATTTATTTGACAGGAAGAAAGACAGTGAGAGAGGGAACACAAGCAGGGGTAGAGGGAGAGGGAGAAGCAGGCCTCCCACCAAGCAGGGAGTCCAAGAAGGGGCTCAATCCCATGACCCTGGGACCACGACCCATGCTGACACTTAACCAAGCACCCTATAAAGGTGTTTATGTTACACCTTAACATTTCTAGAAGGACAAAACCCTATTTTTTTAAGTGTATTTACTTTAGGGGCACCTCAGTAGCTCAGTCAGTTGGGTCTCCAGCTCTCGATTCAGCTCAGGTCATGATCTCACTGAGATCGAGTCCCATGTTGGGCTCCACACTCAGTAGGGTGTCTACTAGAAATTATCTCTGCCTCTCCCTCTTCCCCTTCCCATGCTCACACTCTCTCTCTAAAATAATAAATTAATTTTTAAAAATCCATTTTAGAAAGTGTATTTATTTTTAGTAATCTCTACACCCAACATGGGGCTTGAACTCATGACCCTGGGTCAAGAAGCAGGTCTCTTCTGACTGAGCCAGCCAGGCACCCCAACAAAAAACTATCAATAAAAGTTCTAGGAGAAAACACTGCAGAGGGGGGGCTTTAGTGTGTCTTTTTTGTAAACTGCTCTAATTTAACCAAGTGCATATGTTAATTTGATAATTTTAAAATGTCAAGTTATCTGGTCATAATTTTCCGTCTCTAGTAGAGTTTTCTATATTACAAACTCAGATAAATCCTTTAAAAATTATCTAATTACTATCTGAAATTGAACTACTATTTGAAATATATATATATATATATATACTAGCCATACTAGCCAGGTACATAATTATGTCTCAACATTTTTAGAGAATCTACCTTAGTTTCATCTTTTTTATGGAAAGAACCATAATTTTAAAAGAAATTAGGGTACAGTTAACTATGTTTCTCCCCTGTGAATCTTTATTTTTAGTTTATGCTTTAAAATCTTTCCCTTGGAGCACCTGGGTGGCTCAGTCAGTTAGGCATCTACCTTCAGTTTGGTTCATGATCCGAGGGTCCTGGGACTGAGCCTGGCTTCAGGCTCCCTGCTCAGTGGGAGGCCTGCTTGTCCTTCTCCCTCTGCCTCTGCCTCTGCCTGCCATTCCCCCTGCGTATGCTCTGTCAAATAAATAAAATCTTTAGAAAAGAAAAAAATAAATAAAATCTTGCTCTTAAATTTGGTCACTTAGGAACTTACTTTTATCCCAACTAACACATCATTCATGCTGGGAAAAAAAAATGGTGACTAGTTGATAGTCAGTTGACTGAAAAATAAAATATTCCAATGAAAACCTGTTGTGCTTGCATAATATTCAACATATAATTTAAATGGAATTTTCATGACTAAAAACTTGAAAGATAAAAAAATTTAAAAAATTTTTAAATAACTAAAAAAAAACTTGAAAGAAAATAAATATTCAGCCACAAATGAAAGAAATATATAAAAATACATTTTCTCTAAAAATTTCATTTTCACTGATATGAGCATTTGATCTGACAGCATGCAGTCATAACCAATCTCATGAATGTGAGATTATAGCACAAATAGTAGGAAAGATTAGCAAAAAAACCCAATTTACCTATAAGTAACACTGTTGACAAATGTTAAGATACTGGCTGGCTATAAGAGTGTTTGTACAGGTTTGAGATACAAGGGCATTAGAAGTTGAGTTGTAATACCCAAGATACTAACCTTCAAGTCAGATAATTAAGGAAGATCATTCAAATGATTATGCTTATCACTTTGATACAGAAGGAAAGCCAGCTGAAACTAATCAAGATCAATTTCCTATTACATCAATACCAGAACTGGATTTAAAGCCATGTGGCAGTTCTGAGAATCCTAACAAGTGGTGTCAAAATGATTTAACTGAAGTAAGACAAATCTCTCTTCTATAGGCAAACACAAACACAAAATTAATACATTTCACTCTTCCAAAAAACATCTTTTTAGATCAGGAATCAGCAAACCTTTTCTCTAAAGAGCCAGAATAGAAATATTTCAGGTTTTGCAGGCTACAAATAATCTCTGCAGCAAATTCTTTGTTTTATTTTTTACAACCCCTTAAAGTTGTAAAGCGCATTTTTAGCTCACAGGCGGTACAGAAACTGTCCGCAGTAGGATTTGGCCCATTGGCTATGGTTTTTTACCCCTGACCTAGATACCTTCCTTCCTTCTATACACCACAATGAGGACCCCGAATAGGCATGTGCTGCTGTCAGTGCTCCTTTATCTGCATATTCCTTCTAAATTCAGTCCTCATTATCACACAGGTGGCAAAAATAAATGAATAAAAAACAATACCTCAATATTTCCAACTGTATAGTAAGAATAATATCACTCAGGACGCCTGGGCAACTCAGTCGGTTGGGAAAACAACTCTGGGATTTCAGCTCAGATCATGATCTCGGGGTTCTGGGATGGACCCCCAAGTGGGGAGTCTGCCTGGGAATTCTCTCTCCCTCTGCACGCCCCCCCCCCACTTGTGTTCTCTTTTACAAATAAATAAATATTATTTATTTATTTCAAATAAATAAATATATCTTAAAAAAAGAATAACATCCCTCAGAAATCTCAAACTTTTGAAAAAGATATATTACTTTGCTTTAAAATCGTTTTTATCAGGGCACCTGGGTGGCTCAGTGGGTTAAAGACTCTGCCTTCGGCTCGGGTCGAGATCCCAGGGTCCTGGGATTGTGCCCCATGTCGGGCTCTCTGCTCCGCAAGGAGCCTGCTTCCTCCTCTCTCTCTCTCTCTCTGCCTATTTGTGATCTCTCTCTCTGTCAAATAAATAAAATCTTTAAAAACAAAATCTTTTTTATCTCTGATAATTATAAATAAAATTCAAGTACTTGTATTAATACAATTGTAAAAACATTTTTATTCCTTTTTAAATAACTATATTGAGATATACTCGATACACTGAACATTTTTAACTTGATTGAGGTATATTTTGCATATCATATTACTTACCATTTTCTAATTTATGTTTCTTGATTTTTTTAGTAAGCTTGTCAGATTGTGCAACAATAACCATAAGTCAGTTTTAAAACATCTTCATCACCCCAAGATGATCCCTCATGCATTTACTCTTAATGCCTAAACTTACTGCTTCCATCCTGCCCAAGGCAAACACACAGCTACTTTTTGCTTTATAGTTTTGCCTTTTCATATAAATGGTATCACATAGTATGTGGCTTCTATGTCTGATTTTCACTGAGCATAAAGCTTTTGTGAATCATCCACAGTAGAGCAGGTATCCACAGTTCATTTCTTTTTTTGCCGAATAATATTCCACAGGATATGTTGCACATTCTTAAACTGTCAGTTTATTAAGTTTTGACATATGCATATACTCACAAAAACCTCACGAGTCAAAATAACACACATATCAGTCATCCCCCAAACTCTGTGTGCCCGTTGGTAATCCCTCCCCCCCCCCCCAACAATGACGGGTCTGTTTGCTATCACATTATCCATCAGTACACTATATAAACTTGCGTTTGCCAGAATCTTATATAAACAGAATCATACAATATGTACTCCTCTGGCTTTCACTCAGTATAATCATTTTTTTTTTAAATATATGGGAAGAGGGAGATCAGTTTTTTGTTTTTTAAAGAATTTTATTTATTTATTTGACAGATCACAAGCAGGCAGAGAGGCAGGCAGAGAGAGAGGAGGAAGCAGGCTCCCCGCTGAGCAGAAAGCCCGATGCGGGGCTCGATCCCAGGACCCTGAGATCATGACCTGAGCCGAAGGCAGAGTCTTTAACCCACTGAGCCACCCAGGCGCCCCATGACTCAGTATAATCATTTTTAAGTTCATCCATGTTGAAGCACATATCAATTTTTTTTATTACTAAAGAATATTCTATTATATAGATGAAATAAAGATTATTTACACATTCACCTGTCAATGGACATGTGGAATGTTTCCAATTTTTAACTATTACAAATAAATCTGTCATAAGCATTTGTTCCTAAGTCTTTGTATGGGCATGGTTTCATTTCTTCCGGATAAATATCTAAAAGTGAAATGTGGATCATCTAGCAGGTGGATGTTAAATTTGTTTTCTTTTTAAAGATATATTTCTTTATTTTAGAGACAGACAATGAGCAGGCAAGTGGGGGAGGAGGAGAGGGAGAGGGAGAGTCCTGAAGCAGCCTCCCTGCTTTGTGCAGGGCTCGATCCCAGGACCCTGAGATCATGACCTGAACCAAAATCCAGGGTTGACCACCCAACAAACTGAGCCACCCAGGCACCCCTGGATGTTAACTTTCTTAAGCTGCCAAAATGTGCCAAAGAGGTTGTATCATTTTACACTGCCACAATAGCGTAAGTGTTCCAATCTCTCCATATCCTTATCAATATTTGCTATGGTCCGTTTTTCTAATTTTAATTATTCCCACAGATGTACAGTGATAGCTCACAGTGGTTTTCGTCTGTATTTCTGTTAACAACTAATAATGCTGAGCATCTTTCAATGTGTTGGTCATCTGTTTGTCTGCCATGTGTTTGTCACACTTTGATCAGGTATGTTCAAATCTTTTGCTCATTTTTAAAACTGGGTTTTTTTTATTATTATTGAAGTTTAAGAGCTCTTCATACATTATGGATTTATCAGTTAGATGATTTGTAAATATTTTATCCCAGCCTGTGATTTATCTTCTCTTAATAACATCTTTTAAAGAGCAAATGCTTTTTATTTTTATACAGTGCAATTTACTAATTTCTTCTTTTGTGGATTATGCTATGCTTTTCATTTCACATCTAAAAAAAAAAAATCACTCTCTAACTCACAGGTTTTATTTCTTCCACAGGTTTTATAATTTTAGGCATTATGTTTAGGTCTTTGATACATTTTGAGCTAATTATATATGATATGTCATGGGTCAAAGTTCATTTTACTGTATGCAGATATTCAATTGTTCCAGTACTATTTCTCGAAAAGATTAATGTTTCTCCATTAAAAATGACTTTGCAACATGTTTTAAGTCAGCTGTCTAAAACAAACAAACAAACAAACAAACAAACCCCATTGGGTTTTGGGGACTCTATTCTCTTCCACTATCATTTCATCTTTTTTGATGTCAATACCACAGTGCCTTAAATACCACTGGCTTTATAAATCTTGAAATCAGGTAGATCTCTAACTTTGCTATTTGTCGAAGTTGTTTTAGTTATTCTAGATCCTTTGTATTTCCATGTGAATCCTAGAATCAGCTTGCCAGTTTCTACCAAAAGAAAAAGGCTAAATGGAATTTTGATCAAGAATGTACTGCATCTACACATGACTCTGGGGACAACTGACATCTTAACAATACCAGATTCACTGACCGTAAACATGGTACACCTCACTACTTACACCGGATTCACTGACCCATAAACATGGTACACCTCATTATTTATTAGATCTTAATTTCCCTCAGCTATGTCTTGAAATCTTCATGTATGGATCTTGCACATCTTTTGTCAGATTTATCTCTAAGTATTTCCTATTTTTTGATATTACTATAATTTTTCTTTACTTGTAACAGTATTTGCTTGTAATTTACTTGTAATAGCAAAAAAATGGAAACAACTCAAGTGCCCACCTGACCGCACTGCCTAAAATCCCTAGATCGGTGCTGAACAGAAGTGGTAAAAGTGAACATCATTAACTTGCTCCTGTTCTTAGAAGAAAAGTATTGTTTTTCGCCTCCAAGTATAATGTTAGTTGTTGGTTTTTCTTAGACGCCTTCTGTCAGGTTGAGGGCATTAACTTCTGTTCCTAGTGTGCTGAGACTTTCTGATCAGAAATGAAGGTTCGATTCTCTCAAATGCTTTCTCTATCTACTGAGATGATCAGATGGCTTTTATTTATAATTTGTTAATATGGTGAATTTTAATGATTGATCACTTAATGTTAAATGAACTAGTATTCCTAGGATACTAGGATAAACCTACTTGGTGATGACATGTTATCCTTTTTTATATATATATTGCTGGATTCTATTAGCTAAAATTTAGTTTATAATTTTAACAACTATTTTTTCCCCCAAATTTTTATTTATTTATTTGACAGAGAGAGATCTCAAGTAAGAAGAGAGGCAGGCAGAGAGAGAGGAGGGGGAAGGAAGCAGGCTCCCCGCTGAGCAGAGAGCCCGATGCTGGGCTCGAGCCCAGGACCCTGAGATCATGACCTGAGCCAAAGGCAGAGGCTTAACCCACTGAGCCACCCAGGAGCCCCTACATCTATTTTTCATGAATGATAGCGGACTATATTTTTTGCCTGGTTTTGGTATCGAGGTAATGCTGACTATCCCAGGTGAAAAAGTAATCAGGTCCCTGTTACTTCATGCTGGCCAGAAGTAGAAGTCTGCTTTAGAGTCATTAGTTCAACTATTCCTTCCTAGCCTAGAATGTATGCATCACCATTAACGTCATTTTGCCTTTAGGGAAAATGGGGAATGGGGCCCAGAGAGTGATGGAACACAATTCCAATCTGGAACTAGGATTTGAATCCAGACAGTATAAATGTAAAATCCACTCTCTTAATCTGTTATACTACATAATACTATAATATTTAAGTAGTATTAAAAAAGATTCTCAAAAAATAAAAAAATTTAAAACACAAAGATTCTCTTTAAACACGGAAATTAATTTATTTTTCATTAAGAAAAATTCTACCTCGGGGCGCCTGGGTGGCTCAGTGGGTTATGCCGCTGCCTTCGGCTCAGGTCATGATCTCAGGGTCCTGGGATCGAGCCCCGCATCGGGCTCTCTGCTCAGCAGGGAGCCTGCTTCCCTCTCTCTCTCTTTCTCTGCCTGCCTCTCCATCTACTTGTGATTTCTCTCTGTAAAATAAATAAATAAAATCTTTAAAAAAAAAAAAAAAAAGAAAAATTCTACCTCTAAATGATACAAGTAGTCTGACCTGGAGCTCCTGTAATCACTTAAGCAGTATGGTGTTTGTTGAGAAGAATAAATGAGATGCCAGTTTCTTATACACTGAGTCAGGATCTACATAAACTATTAACTACTGAATATACTGAAAACGTTACTTAACAAAAAGCAAAGATCCACCTGGAAAAAAACAGTCTTATAAAGATGTCCTATAGTCCCCCAAAGTCTCCAAAGTCTAATCAAAACAGCACCAACAGGGCACATGGCTGGCTCAGTCAGCTGAGCACCCTACTTTGGTTTTGGCTCAGGTCATAATGTCATGGGCTATGGGACCAAGCCCTGTGTCAGACTGTGCGCTCAGTGGGGAATCTGCATAAAGATTCTTTCCCTCTGCCACTCCCCCCTCCCCTCTCTTTAGTATATAAATTCTATAGCTCAGGAATTCAAGACACAACATTTTAAGAAACTTGTTTTAAGTCTGCTATCCCATAAGTAGTAGAACAGGTATTCTTAGTTCTGTAGAGAACGAAGTCTCTACACCTCTAGAATATTTTCTAAAAATTCCCATTTTATTCATTTGCTTTTCACATTACAATATTATCATCCCTAACAAACAAGGAGCACTGCCAAGAGCCTTCTGGAAATAAGGAAAGTGCAACATCAGATTTTAGCAGACCACAATGCTATGCAACTGGTGCTGAGGTCTGAAGTAATGACAGCAGACGGGGCTTTCCCAACCTCTGACTGCATTAAACTGTTTTGCCCTCTTTCTAAAGCAAGCTTTCCTTCCATAAAACTAGCTGAGTGCTTTTCTCTACTTCTGATAGTCTATAGTGGGCAGTTCAATTAGCTTGGACTACCAGCTGTTGGCTAAAACGCAGAATCCCTCTAAAGAGCAGGAAGGGAAGAGAAGTAACAGCTACTCAAATAATTCCAGGCCTGCGGCAAGATGGTTT
The DNA here is from genome assembly GCF_022355385.1 of Mustela nigripes. Taxonomy (NCBI): domain Eukaryota; kingdom Metazoa; phylum Chordata; class Mammalia; order Carnivora; family Mustelidae; genus Mustela; species Mustela nigripes. The sequence continues at coordinate 265,596,939 of NC_081557.1, read as the reverse complement.
TGGGCGAAGAGCCTGGAGTCTTGAAGACTGCCAACACTCAAATACCTATTCTGCCTCACACCAGCTGTGAGACCTTGGAAAAATTATTTAACTTCTTTGGCCTTCATCCATAAAATGGGGATGATAATTTGTCCTCTCACAGTGCTGAAGATTAAGAGAGAAAATATATGAAATGAAGAGTGTTAAGAAGAGTGCGTGGCACTTCCTGGCACTGCTTAAATCTTATTATCAATATCACTATTATTCTATAGTTACTGAACAGGAAAAAGTATTTTAGAGATCCCTTAGCATAAAGAAGATTTTAGCAAATAACTGTATATCTAAAAACAAAGTCCTATAAACCTGACCTATGTACATCAGAGTCCAAAAAATAGCTTTGAAAGTTGATTTCCAGCATATTCTCTAAGTAGACAGTTTTTAAAACACAAGGAAGGATAATCAAAACAATTCATAAAAATAAAGCAAATTACTCAAATAAAGCAGTATTAAATACCTACTATGGGCTTAGCCTTATGCAATGTTCCATAAGATATAACCCAATTCTCAATAAACCTAGAATATTAGATCTAACCCTATTCTCAATAAACTTAGAATATTAGAGAGCAAAAAATACATACATGCAATAATCAAATAAAGCAAAAATATTATATCATTGAGGGGCACATGAAAAAATTCTCAAATACCACTAAAATTTACGAGTTTAATCTACAGAATAAAAAAATTATCTGTGGGCGCCTGGGTGGCTCAGTGGGTTAAGCCGCTGCCTTCGGCTCAGGTCATGATCTCAGGGTCCTGGGATCGAGTCCCGCATCGGGCTCTCTGCTCAGCAGGAGCCTGCTTCCTCCTCTCTCTCTCTCTGCCTGCCTCTCTGCCTACTTGTGATCTCTCTCTGTAAAATAAATAAATAAAATCTTTAAAAAAAAAAAAAAAATTATCTGTCTGCATACCTAGTGCTACTCCTGATGCTGGTGCCAAGAACAAGTTCAAAGGAGAGGCATGTTCTATTATAAATTATCAGTCACTCAAGCAAAACAAAGACGGCTATTTAATAATTTCCATTGTAACTTACTGTTGCTATTTTGGTCTCAAGAAAGTTTTCCCTTTCTTCATCTACCTTAATTTCATGTCCCATTTTAAATAATTCAAGCATTTTGGGGATGTCACGGCCAATGGAATCTGGTAAGAAAAATTAAAAATCCAAAGTTAATACTACATATAAACAAGTAACAAAAATGACAGAATAAGAGAAATATTCATCCTATATTAAGATATAGTAAACAAGTCGTGGCAGACAGACTAATTTAGAGTGTTGCACACCCTTCCATGACCCCTCCCCGTGAGTGTGAATGGCAGCTACAACTTGCTTCTAAGCAAGAGACAGAATGCTCAGATACACATGATTACATTACATAAAACTGTTAATGCTGACCCTGGAGGAGACTCTCTGCTTTACTGGTTTTGAAGAAGCAGCTGCAATGTTTAAAGCTGACATAGGAAAAGGGTCCCAAGACAAGAAACTGATGCCCTCAACCTAGCAGCCTGCAAGGAGCTGAATCCCGGCCCAAAGCCATGTGAGTCCAGAAGTGGATCCTCCCTCAGTCAAGTGTCAGATGAAACCACAGGCCTGACTGATACCTTGATTGAAGCTTCATGAGACGCTGAAGCAGAGGACCCAGCTTAGGTGTACACACACTCCTAACACACCATGAGATAGTAAATGTGTGCGGCTTTTTGTTTTCTTGGTTTTTTTTAAATTTATTTGACAGAGATCCCAAGTAGGCAGAGAGGCAGGCAGAGAGAGAGGAGGAAGCAGGCTCCACACTGAGCAGAGAGCCCGATGTGGGGCTCGATCCCAGGACCCTGAGATCATGACCAGACCTGAAGGCAGAGGCTTTAACTCACTGAGCCACCAAGGCACCCCAAATGTGTACTGTTTTATGACACTAAATGTGGTAATATCTGCCTTCAGCTCAGGTCATGATCCCAGGGACTGAGCCCAGCATGGGACTTCCTGCTCGGTGGGAAGCCTGCTTCTCCCTCTCCCACTCCCCCTGCTTGTGTTCCCTCTCTCACTGTCTCTGTCAAATAAATAAATAAAATCTTTAAAAAAAAAAAAAAAGGAATTGAAACTGAACTTATTGGATTCTATTGTCACTTTGTCCTCCATTATGGAAGAAAAAAGTACAACTGAATACAGAAAGAAAAAAAAGGAAATCAAGGTAAAAATGAAGAATTTTCAAAGAATCACACAGAAGGCTTGAAAAATAAACTGTACCTTCCAACTTTCAGTCATTAATATTTAACTAAAAGTTAATACACAAAAACACAAGTTTTTAATATTTCATGACACCATACCTTAACTTGAAAATTTTTCAATTCTGTACATAGGAAATATGAATTATTTAATTATTTGAAGAGTAAGAAATACAATAAGGGATGTGCTACTATAGACACATCACTTATATGTCTCTAGTAACTCTTCCCATGATAAGTCAACATGAGGATCTCATTATATAAAGTACAGAATATTGGGGCGCCTGGGTGGCTCAGTGGGTTAAAGCCTCTGCCTTCAGCTCAGGTCATGATCCCATGATCTGCTCAGCAGGGAGCCTGCTCCCCCACCCCCGGCCTGCCTCTCTGCCTACTTGTGATCTCTGTCTGTCAAATAAATAAATTAAAAAAAAAAAAGTACAGTGTATCTTCAGCATACATTACTTCCAAGGATCACCTGGGGAGTTGTTCAGTATGGCTCAGAAGCACTTCAGTACAATGAAAGCAATTATCCACGAGGAACTTAAAAATCTAACTGTAACTGATGGAGAGAAAAGGGACTTGCAAATAGAACAACTACTAAAAAATACTACTTTTTTTAAGTATCACATTCTGATGTAACTATACTAAACAGTATGAAAAAAAGCTTAATAAAAACAGTAAATGCTAATAGTGGTGTACAAAAAAATAGGAACCTGGTTAAATAATTTATTATCACTACTTACACTTGTTTCTTAAGAATAGTACCTTCTAGTGAAATAAGTCAAGCAGAGAGAGTCAATTATCATATGGTTTCACTTATTTGTGGAGCATAACAAATAGCATGGAGGACAAGGGGAGTTAGAGAGGAGAAGGGAGTTGAGGGAAACTGGAAGGGGAGGTGAATCATGAGAGACTGTGGACTCTGAAAAA
>NC_081557.1:265553795-265593656 GCF_022355385.1 Mustela nigripes | reverse complement strand
GTTATGCTCCACAAATAAGTGGAGCATAACAAATAGCATGGAGGACAAGGGGAGTTAGAGAGGAGAAGGGAGTTGAGGGAAACTGGAAGGGGAGGTGAATCATGAGAGACTGTGGACTCTGAAAAACAATCTGAGGGTTTTGAAGGGGCGGGGGGGGAGGTTGGGGGAACCAGGTGGTGGGTATTATGGAGGGCACGGATTGCATGGAGCACTGGGTGTGGTGCAAAAACAATGAATACTATTACGCTGAAAGTAAATTTAAAAAAAAATTTTTTTTTTAAATTAAGAGTCTGCCTAACAGTGCTCTTCAATAAAAATAGAATATGAAAAAAAAAAAAAAAAGAATAGTACCTTCTACGTAGTGACAGCTCAAGAATGATGTTAACTAACCTAAATCTATAACCACAATGCCTTCCTTTCTGTCACTGCGAATTGAGAGTCATGCTCTTCACAATGGCCAACCCTCTCCATTCGTGCACTGGATCCCACCACTCCCTCTCTCTACTGTCCCACCAACTTCCTTAGACATGCTTTTCTAAATCATCGTCATCAGCCTGCAAACCTGCTATGAAATCTCCCATCTTAAAATAAACTAAGTCTGCAACTTCATACTGTCTTCCAGTGACCAAGACTTCCCTGAAGGGCGTTTAAGTTTTCAAACAGCTGTCTATTTCTACTTCTTCTCCTTCCATTTCCTCTTAAATCTATTTCAATCAGGTTATCATCCACTGAAAATGGTATTTTCAAGGTCACCAATGACATTCACAATGATAAATCCAATAATCATCTCTCAGTGTTCCTCTGACTTGACCTATCAATAGCAGTTCAGAGTGTATCCCTCCTTTTCCTTCAACAGCCTGACGTGTCCTCGGAAACACTCTTCTCACTGCCGGTTCCACTCAGTTTGTTGGCTGAGCCGGCGGGCGACTTACAAGGACTTCACTACCTTAGGCCTCAGTCACTTGACTTCTCCTTCTATTCAATCACACCTCAGCAATCTCATCAGGATACGTGGCTTTAAAAACCATTTATCTACCAATAACTGCCAAATTTGTATCTCCAGCCACAGCCTCTCTCTTCCAATCACCTACTTGGTATCTCTGTCTAGATGCAGGTAGATAATTAATAAGGAGTATAAAAGGACAAATGTTTGCTGAAAGAATGAATAAATGTCCTAATTTTGAGTCTGATTTTATAGTGAAATTATGAGTGTGAAAGACCAGGGCTTAGGAAGAAAATGGAAACAGTTTTGCATTAAAACATACTGAAGAGAAGGTTCTGATGCGGTATTGAAAAAATATATACAGCATGTGTACAGTTAGAATAAGAAACCAGAAAAAAGTGATAGACTGGGGGTAATGATGCATATTTGAGTTTTCAGGCCAATTCTATCCCAAAACAAATAAAATTTTCTTTTTTTGACCTTACATATTCCTTTTTCTACCTCTTTGTCCTATAACCAAAGTGTGTCAATGTTCATTTGCATTTATCTTAGGAGCAAGATGTTGAGCATCATTTCTAGTGCTTAATGGCCACTTATACAGCTTCTTTTGTAAACTGCCTATTCAGTTCTTTTGCCCCTTTTTAAAAGCAGTCTTCTTACTGAGTCTTAAAAGTTCTTTGTACATTCTAGAAATAGTCCTTTGTCAGGTAAATATGCAGCAAATATTTTCCCACAAACGGTGGACTGTCTTTTCATCTTCTTAATGGCGTCTTCCCATGAGCCATGTTCTTAATTTTGATAGTCCATTGTAGCAATTTTTTCTTCTATGGCTCACGCTTTTGTGTCCTAAGAAATCTTTGCCTAATCCAGAGCTGTAATTTTCTTCTAGAATTTCATGGCTTTAGCCCTTATAATTAGATCTGTGATCCATTTTTAATTAATTTCTGTGTTTGATGTGAGGAAAGGGATATCGAGTTATTTAAGAAACAGTCACTGAAAACTATTCTTTCCCCATACAACCTTGGCAGCTTTGTCAAAAATCGTTTGTTCCTTAGGCGTGGGTCTGTTCGTTAACTTTCAATGTTTGATCTATACACATCCATCTTTACACCACACCACACCGCCCTGATTACTACGGCCCAGAAGTCAGGTCGTGCAGGACCTCCAATTCTGTTCTTCCTTTTTAAAAACATTTTTTATTCCAGGGCCTTTATATTTCCACTACATACTAGAATAAGTTTGTCAATTTCCAAAAAAAAATTTTTTTTTTAAGCTTTCTGGGAGCTTGACTGGGACTACACTAAATCTAGAAATGCACTAAATCTACTATAAAATGTAGGAAAAAATCCCGCTCAACAATATCGCCTTCAAATCCACAGCAATGCCATGTCCCTTGATTTACTTCAGTATGATTTAGGTATTCCTGATACTTTCAGCAATATTTAGCAGTTTTCTGTAAGTAGGTCCTGCATATTTTGTTAAAATTTATTCCTTATTTTGACTCACTATTCCTTTGACTTTTTTATTCTCTTATTAATGGAACTGTTTTATAAGTTTCATTTTGATTGGCTATTGCTGGTATAGAAAAACAGTTGATTTTGTGTATTGATCTTAAATACTGTAACCTCACTAAATTCACTTATTAGAATTCACTCATTTAGAATCCTAACTTCTGGGCATAAAGACAGTTTTATTTCTTCCTTTCCCATATGTACGCCCTTTCTTTCACTGGCCTTCGGTACAATGTTGAACATAAGTGGGGAGAGCACAAACCTTTACCTTGTTCCTGATTTTAGGTAGAAAGCATTCAGTCTTTTTTTTTTTTTTTTTTAAGATTTTTTTAATTTATTTGACTGACAGAGATCCCAAGTAGGCAGAGAGGCAGGCAGAGAGAGAGGAGAAAGCAGGCTCCTCACCAAGCAGGGAGCCGGATGTGGGGCTCCATCCCAGGATCCTGGAATCATGACCTGAGCCAAAGGCAGAGGCTTTAACCTACTGAGCAACCCAGGTGCCCCCGAAAGCATTCAGTCTTAATGGTCTCATCACTAAGAATGATATGAGCTATTTATTTTTCATAGATGTGCTTTGTCAAGGTGAAGAAGTTCACTTCTGTTTCTAGTATTCTGAGTTCTTAGCATGGCTGTGAGATTTTGTTAAATGTTCTCCCTGGATCTAGGGAGATGATCTTAAGATCTTTTTCCTTTATTCTACTAACATGATATATGATATTGATGTTCAGATGTTAAACTAACTTTGCAATCCTAGAATAAACCTCCTGCGTTAATGTTTACTAATCTTTATATACATTCCTACATATATACATAAAAACATACTGCCAGATTCAATTTGCTAATATTTTGTTAAGAATTTGTGCTTCTGGGGCGCCAGGGTGGCTCAGTGGGTTGAAGCCTCTGCCTTCGGCTCAGGTCATGGTCCCAGGGTCCTGGGATCGAGCCCCACATGGGGTTCTCTGCTCAGTGGCCCTGCTTCCTCCTCTCTGTGCCTGCCTCTCTGCCTATTTGTGATCTCTGTCTGTCAAATAAATAAATTTTAAAAATATTAAAAAAAAGGAATTTGTGCTTCTATGTTCATGAGGGATATTGATCTGTTGTTTTCTTTGCTTAGGATATCCCTGTCTACCTCTGATATCTACCTATGATATGCTGAGCTCATAAAATGAATTGGTAAGTGTTTCTTCACCATTATTTTCTAAAAGAGGTTGCGATAGATTGGTATTTTTTTTGCCTTAAATGTCGGATAGAATTCACCAGTAAGAAATCATGTGGCCCTGAACTTTTCACTGTGGGAAGCTGTAAATTACTAATTCAATTTCTTCAGCTGATATAGATCCATGGAGATTTTCTACTCTCCTAGACACTGCGGTGATCTGTGTCTTACAAGGAATTTGCCCATTTCATTGGCATAACAGTCCTTGTCTCAAAAGTCTATTTTGTCTGGTATTAATATAGTCAATCCAAGTCACTAATCCTTACTGTATATTTTTTTTTTAAGACTTTATTTATTTATTTATCTGACAGAGAGAGACAGAAAGAGTACAAGTAGGAGAAACAGCAGGCAGAGGGAGAGGGAGAAGCAGGCTCCCTGCTGAGCAGAAAGGCTGATGTGGAGCTGGATCCCAGGACCTGGGATCATGATCTCAGCTGAAGGCAGATGCTTAACCAATTGAGCCACCCAGGAGCACCTTGTTGGTGTATCTTTAGCTATCATTTAACTTTCAACCTATTCGTGTACTTGCATATAAAGTGTCTCCTGTAAACACCATATAACTGAATTGTTTTTTCCTTTGTTTTATAATCCCTGCCTTTTGGGTGGAATGTTTATTCATTCCATTTCCAATTAACAAGACTAATGATATGGCTGGATTTAGGTCTTCACTTGATGTGTCTTCCATTTGCTGATCTCCTATGCTCTGTTCTCCTCTACTGCCTTCTTTTCTTTCAGAAAAAAATATTTTAGTTTATCTTTTTCATTTTTTATTCCTCTACTTAGTTTTAACCTGCGCCTCTTCGTGTAGGTTTCTCACTCACTCCGGAGATCACCGTGCGCGTGCTTACTTATCGCAACCTACTTCATCTTCACACTGACTTCCCGGAAAACAGGATAAATTTGTGCCAGCCTAAGTCCATCTTCCCTCCACCACCCGATATTACGATCCTGCCCAAACCTATTTCACTTCCCATATATTCATCGTATACACCGGGTTATTAACAACAGAAATCAAGGACTCATTCTAGATTCCTCCCTCGCCCTTAACCCCACATCTAATCCCTAACTCCTGCTCCTTCAGCCTCCTCGCTATGCCACAACAGCTCTCCTCCTCTCCGCTTTTACTGCCACTGCTCAAATTCTGTCCTTATTCATCTTATACTTAGACTACCACATTAGCCTCCTACTGGTCTCTATTAGAGTCTCATCATTTCCCTATCAGCACACTGTCACTTACACAGCTCCCACACAGTCATTCTAATATGCAAATCTTACATCATTCTTCTGAGCACCATTTTTCAATGGCTCCTAACTGCATAAAGGATCAAATCTAATCTCCACAGTACGTCACACAAAGCCCTCGGTGATCTGGCCCACTGCCTATCACTGTCTAACCCCGCTGACCACCGCTATCTGATAAAACGTTATGTGCCAAATGACAGAAAGGTATTTATAATTTCCTGAATACAACTGGGTTTCTCATACTTTTGTTCATAGTATAGGCCATTTCCTCTATCTGGAATGTTCTCCCCATGCATGTCAGAAGAAAATACCTACTCATGCTTAACCTCTTCACTGCTATTTCTTTCCTATAATCAGATTCTACAAAGTAGTCCTCCATTCCTCTCGGCACGTTGTACGCTGTACACGAGTACACTTTCCGCGTTTTAGTGCAGCAGTTTATTCTTGCCTCTCTGGCCTCTCAAAGTTTATCTCCTAAAAGACGGGAACTACCTTTTTCTCTTTCAATCCTCAATACTACGTGCACTACCTGGCACACAACAGGTACTCAGCTGTTACCTATGTGCTTATTCAGTAAATGACTGGTGAAAGTAGAAACGATCTATGAAGGCGTGAAAAAGAATGCCTCCTCCTAAACCAACTGCAGAGAACAAGCGGCTTCCTCAGGAACTGCAGGGAGTCAGTAACAGCGCAGTGCATCTCTGATCTGTTCTTATCACCCAGCCCACGCTAAGCTCTTACATACACTATAACAAAAACACTAGACAGAGATGTTATCATGAGACCCATTTTGTAGATGAATAAACAGAGGCATAAAAATGTTAAAAAGCTGGTTCAAGGTCATAGTAAGTGATAAATCCAAGACTGAGAGAGGTTTATATTAACTACTGTTCTATTCTGCTTTTCAATATAGCCCAATGTTAAATCCTCATTGCTATTTCTAGGCCTCTGCGAGCCCGTCCTGCCAGGTAATTGCTCCATTCTTCGCCTTCTCTCTTCTCTGTGCTTCTCTCAGTACTCTGTACTTTGTAACTTCTCTCCTTGTTCCTTCTTCCTTTCCCTTTCTTTCCCTCCAATTCTACCAGTTTCCACAATGAACATAAGCAGTACTAAACTGTATGACCAGGCAATTCGCCCTAACATTCTCTTTTCTTCTTTACCCAAAAACATTATAGGAAAGAAGCAAGTAGAATAAAACAAGACAGGGATGCAAAGTAGGAACAGTAGGAAGGAGGTGAATAAAGATTGTATAGTATAAAAGAAGTCTCAAGAAACAAAAAAAACCTTCTAAGAAGAGATCTTTGAATGTGGCAAAAGAGAACTGATGATTACTACTGAGCGCAAGTTCAGCGGAATTGTGAGAGGGAGGGATGGACGACAGACTAACACTTGGTAAGGCAGTGGCACCCAACCCGGGAAGACCACCTGTTTAAAAAAACTTCGTATGAAACAACAGAAAAGATAAGATCGTAGCTAGAAAGGATAGCTAAGTCAAAGAAAGGTTTTGGGGGTATGTGTTTTGTTTTTTGTTGTTTTGTTTAACTAGAGAATCTAAGCATGATTAAATATTAAATTAAACCAGTTTTCCTGTTGCAAAAAACAAAAGTGATAGTTCTGTCACAGGACCTTGTCTGTCTTGTTCATACTCAGCACACTCAAGGCTTGGGATGTAGTAGTTACTCAATAACTGTACATACAATTACTCTAATCCAGAAAAATCTATAAATTATAGGTAATTCGTTCCTCAGTTGATTAATTCAATGCTGTATCTTTTATCAACTGAATGTCGCATTAAATGTGCATTCATAGTACAAAATATTTTTTTGTTTTTTTGTTTTCCTTTATGCAGTTAGGAGCCATTGAAAAGTATTTGTTGAGTCCCACTGTGTGCCACATTATTACTCTACAGAGTAGTGAACAAAAATAAAAAATGCTCATACTTCAGTGAGAAGAACCAAGTACACATTCACAACAAAAAAGATATAAAATGAAAGACAAAAATCATCGCTTTATCTCAGTAGATACAGAAAAAACAGTGACAAATTTCAACATCCACTCATGATAAAAACTCTCAACATCGATATAGAAGGAACATACCTCAATCTAATAAAGGCAGAATGTGACAAATCTACAGTTAACACTATACTCAAAGGTTAACAAACTGAAGTTTTTCCTCAAAAATCAGGAGTAAGATAAAGATGTCCACTCTTGCCACTTTCATTCAACACCTACTAGAAGTCTTAGCCACAGCAATTAGACAAGAAAAAAATAAATAAAAGGCATCCAAACTGGTAAGAAAAAAGAAAACTGTTACTATATGCTGATAATATAATGCTATAAAGAAAACCCTAGGGGCGCCTGAGTGGCTCAGTGGGTTAAGGCCTCTGCCTTCGGCTCGGGTAGTGATCTCAGGGTCCTGGGATCGAGCCCCATATCGGGCTCTCTGCTCGGCAGGGATCCTGCTTCCTCCTCTGTCTCTTCCTGCCTCTCTGCCCACTTGCAATCTCTGTCTATCAAATAAATAAATAAAATCTTAAAAAAAAAAAAAAAAGAAAGAAAACCCTAAAAACCACTAAGAAATATTAAAAGTAATAAGGGTTGTCTGGGTGCCTCAGTTGATTGTCTGTCTTTGGCTCAGGTCATGATTTCAGAGTCCTGGGATCAAGCCCCACATTGGCTCTACACTCAGTGAGAAGTCTGCTTCTCGGGGTGCCTGGGTGGCTCAGTGGGTTAAAGCTTCTGCCTTCGGCTCAGTTCATGATCTCGGGGTCTTGCGACTGAGCCCCACATCAGGCGCTCTGCTCAGCGGGGAGCCTGCTTCCCCCTCTCTCTCTCTGCCTGCCTCTCTGCCTACTTTGATCTCTGTCTGTCAAATAAATAAATAAAATCTTTAAAAAAAAAGTCTGCTTCTCCCTCTCCCTTTGCCCCTGCTCATGCTAGCTCTCTCTCTAATAAATAAATAAAATCTTTTTTTTTTAAAGACAGACCTTATTTATTTATTTATTTTTAAAAGATTTTATTCATTTATTTGATAGAGATCACAAGTAGGCAGAGAGGCAGGCAGAGAGAGGTGGTGGGGGGTTGGGGGGGGGGGGAAGCAGGCTTCCTGCTAAGCAAAGAGCTCAATGCAGGGCTTGATCCCAGGACCCTGAGGATCACGACCTGAGCTGAAGGCAGAGCCTTAAACCACTGAGCCACCCAGGTGCCCCAAATAAATAAAATCTAAAAAAAAAAAAAAAAAAAAACAATTCAGTAGGCTTACAGAATACAAAATTAATATACAGAAATCTGCATTTCTATACACTAAAAATGAATAGCAAAAAGAGAAATTAATAATCCCATTTACAATTGCACTAAAAGAGAATAAAATACCTAGGAATAAATTTGACCAAGGAGGTGAAAGACTGAAAACTACAGAACATGGATGAAAGAAACTGAAGATGACAGAAACAAATGGAAAGATATTCCATGCTCACGAACTGAAGGAATATTATGTTAAAATTAAGCAGTATGTTAAAATGTCCATACTACCCAAAGCAATTTACAGATTCAATAGAATACCTATCAATACCAACAACATTTTTCACAGAACTAGAACAAATAATCCTAAAATCTGTATGGAACCACAAAAGACCCTGAATACCCAAAGCAATCTTGAAAAAAAGGAACACAACTGGAGATACCACAATCCCAGATTTCAAGATCCACTACCAAGTTGTAGTAATCAGAAAAGTACGGTACTGGCACAAAAACAGATACATGGGCCAATGGAACAGGACAGAGAGCCCAGAAATAAACCTACATTTACATGGTAAATTAATCTTCGACAAAGGGGCAAGGTATACAATGGGCGAAAAGACAGTGTCTTCAATAAATAGTACTGGGAAAAGTGGGACAGCTACATGCAAAGGAATGAAACTGGACCACTCTTACACCATACACAAAAATAAACTCAAAATGTGTTAAAGACCTAAATGTGGGACCTAAAACCATAAAACTCCTAGAAAAAACAAAGGCAATAATGTCTGACATCAATCTCAGCAACATTTTTCTAGATATGTCTCCTCAGGCAAGGGAAACAAAAGCACAATTAATCTAACGGGACTACACACACACAAAAATAAATAAAAAGCTTTTGCATAGTGAAGGAAATCAGTAACAAAACGAAAAGGCAACCTACTGAGTGGGAGAAGGTATGTCAATATATCACACACACACACACACACACACACACACACACGCAACATACCTGATAGATCAGATAGCAGGTTAACAGCTATGTAACTATATAAAGACCTTACACAACTCAACACCAGAAAAACAATCCAATTAAAAATGGGCAGAGGATCTGAGACATTTTTACAAAAAAGACATGCAGAGGGCCGAAAGACACATGAAAAGATGTTCAACATCACTAATCATAGGAAAATGAAGATCAAAACCACAAAGAGACATCACTTCACACCTGGCCAGAACGGCAGGTACGAAAAACACGGGAAGTAAGCAGCACAGGTGAGGATGTGGTGAGAAAGGAACCCTTGTGCACTGTCGGCAGGAACATGAATGGTGCAGCCAGTGTGTACGACAGTATGGAGGTTCCTCAAAACCTTAAAGACAGAAATACATACAATCCAGTAATTCCCCAGCTGGGTATCTACCCAAAGAAAATGAACACACTATTCAAAAATATATATACAGGCACCCCTATGTTTACTGCAGCATTATCTGCAACACCAAGATACAGAAGCAACCCAAGTGTCCATCAATAGATGAATGGATAGAAAAAGGTGTGGTGTGTGTAGTAAATGGAATGCTCCTCAGCCATAAACAAGTATGAGACCTCACCATTGTGACAACATGGATGGACCTGGGGGTACTATGCGAAGTGAAGTAAGTCAGGTAGAGAGAGGAAAATACTATATGATTTCACTTACATATGTAATCTAAAAAACAAAACAAATGAACAAACAAAAAGGCAAAAATGACCTATAAATACTGAGAACAACATGGTGGTAGCCAGAGTAAGATGTTAAGAGTGTTAAGTCCTAAAAAATATTAAAAACCACAATAATGAAAAATACAGTGATAAGGGGCATGGGGAGTAACAGCTGATATGGAAGCCTCTCTATTTGGGTGATGTCTGAATGAGGAAGTGAACCAAGCCAACAATCAAAGAGCATCACAGACAGACGGGACAATGAGTCCGAAGATGCGAGAAGGGAGAACACCTAGTGTGTGTGCGGAAGAGCACGGAGGCCGCCGTAGCCGGAGTGAAGGAAATGAGGGAAGAGTAACAGAACCAGCTGTAATACATCAATAACTCATCTTTAGTAACTAGAAATATTCATAATAATCATTGGAATCTTTCATACACAGCTTGAAAACTAATACATGAGGGAGGAGACTTGGGAAAATTTCAAATTCATTACTGTGTAAAAATTCCCTATGTCTTAGTATTTTTCTTCATATAACCAAAGAGTTCTAATTATCTCAATAATGCAAGCAATCCTCTTACATACGCCACGTCAATCTATGAATTAAAGCTGTTTCACATTAGGTTTCAATAAGTTCACATCCACTAGTCTCAAATATGATACAACACCAACTTCCACACGGAAAGGGTGTCCTACTCAGCAGATAGGAATACTCAGGCCGCGACCACACCCTTTCGACAATACTCCAACTGCAGCACTGATGCTCAATTCTACACGTTAAAAGGAATACACGTTAGTGGGGCGCCTGGGTGGCTCAGTGGGTTAAGCCTCTGCCTTCGGCTCAGGTCATGATCTCAGGGTCCTGGGATCGAGTCCCGCATCGGGCTCTCTGCTCAGCAGGGAGCCTGCTTCCCTCTCTCTCTCTGCCTGCCTCTCTGTCTACTTGTGATCTTGTGATCTCTGTCAAATAAATAAATAAAATCTTTAAAAAAAAAAAGGGAATACACGTTAGAGTCTAATTTCCTAATCACGTCCCTTTTCTATCAACCTGCCAATAACTTAGCATGGTTTAAAAGAATTTAACTTTCTCCGTATATGCCATAATACCCACCCACGGGTTAATATGTGTAATATAAAATGAATTCCCTTAAGTCAAGATATTCTTCATACTCATATTTTTTTGTTTAATAAGTGCTAAAAGACAGATTAGCAACTTAAAATCTAATTTATCAATAAAACATATCTATATTAGAGATGAAGGAATTTCAGGGGGCACTTACATTGGAAGAAAAAAAGGTAGTTGACAAGCAAAATGAAGCCCATTTTCTTCTAAGAAATGCCTTTTTTTTTTTTTAATAAATAAAAAAGAAATAATACTAGGAAAAGCAGCCAAATGTGCATTTGAAAAATAGGGAACTTGCCTACAGTTACGTAAGCAATTAAAATAAAGTGAATAAATATGCAGCATTAAACATGCTGCAAAATGTGCACACTCAATCCAGCCAAGACAGTTACACCCACTCCCATTAGTAAAACAAAATATAAGACAAAATGGGAAACTAATGAGCTCAGCTGCAGGGGCCCGTTTGTTTGTTTTTTAATTTCATCCATTTGCTCAAAACGTAGTTTCTATTTTACCCTAAAGTCTTTTGTTGGATATAAGGGGAATCAAATGTTCCTGAACAAAAATCGGAATAAGCTCTGAAAATGCGTAATACAAGCCTCATTTGTTCTAACGCACATCTGGTGTGTTCTGTTTTAACATTTTTGACAGGTTAATCGTTTGTCTTCGTGTTTAAAGAACACAAATGTTTTGCGGATACTGTTAAACAGATCCTGGGGCAGGAAAGGGGTGATGGTGAAAAGACCATGTTCGAGGTGGAGAAAGGTCTACCTCTTCAAGATGCTTTGTTAAAGCGAATGGATTCGGGGTGGCGGGGGTGGGTGTGCAGACACTACATACCTAAGAAACTTGACCATGGTATACAGAAGCTACGACTCGTTATGAAAGTACAAAATAAAGTCAATTTAAAAAAATAAACATTTTAAAGGGTCACTTTTCTTATTTGAAATAAATAATTTGAAAACCTTCCCAGTGAAAAAACAATAGTCTCAAGTTCTATGATGAAAATGGTAATTTAAAAATTCAAGGTTAACGAACAAAGAAAATAGAGACCAAAAGGATTACTTAGAGAATGAAAAAGTAGCAAAGGTGACAAAGTTAACTTCTGTGAAAAATCACATCACCATGCAAACCAAGAAGATGACTGGATACTGATACCTGGTATTCAGTTTCACTTTTAATTGACTATATTTAGTATTATCTGGTTTTGGTGAACTTGAATTTAACTGGAAACAAAAAAATTATGAGAAATACTTTCATCAAACTCAACTGTAATTCTGGTTTAAATTTTAAAATAATGTTCAGTTTCAGGTTTTACTTGGGAAAGAATGTAAGTTTGATTCCACGAAAACAAATACCCTCATAATGGATATCCCTAATAGAAAGCACCAAACCACAGTCAGACACCTACAAGGATGTGTTCTTTAATGCAGGTTACCAAATATAAACAAACAAAATTCTACAACAATAAAAGAATCGGAGAGGACCTTTGAATTTGCTTAAAGTACAGAACACAATCTATAATTCAGGTTAAGTAATATGGCCATAAAATATGATGAATTAGTTCAACTTGAATTAAAATGTAAACATGAATCTACTAAAACATTTTTGAAATACTTGCTCTGTTTATACTATAAAATTTCCCCCAAATCCAGCATGCCCAAAACAAACTATGTCAGCAAATGAACTTCTCTTTCCTTCCAAATCTATTCCATTTCCATTAATATCAACTTTTTAGGAGATCCCTAGGCTTCAAAATCTCAGCATCCTATGACTCCCCCTCTCCTCCCCACAGCCTCTCCATTCCCAATTGCGAGCACAAAGATCCAGTGTCTTTGACATATATCTCCTTACTACAGTCTCATTATGAGGACTTCAGTTTAAATATTACCTTTACTAGTCCTGGCAATTGCACTTAAACTGTTCTTCCAACTTCAAGTTTTGATTCAGGCCAATACATCTTACAAATTCTCTCTGGATTAAAGCTCTAAGGAACGCCCCATTTTTTTTTTTTTTTAAGATTTTATTTATTTATTTGACAGAGAGAAAGAGGGAGATCAGAAGCAGGCAGACAGGCAGGCAGAGAGAGAGGGGGAAGCAGGCTCCCCGCTGAGCAGAGAGCCCAATGTGGGACTTGATCTCAGGACTCTGAGATCATGACCTGAGCTGAAGGCAGAGGCTTAACCCACTGAGCCACCCAGGCGCCCCAGGAACTCCCCATTTTTAAAACTTCTAAGAGTTTTTAAAAGGGGAATAGAAGTCCAAGCTTCTTAGGATCTTATTCAAGATCCTTCTCGGGGTGCCTGGGTGGCTCAGTCAGTTAAGTGGCTGCCTTCGGCTCAGGTCATGATCCCAAGGTCTTGGGATCGAGCCCCACATCAGGCTTCCCACTGAGCGGGGAGCCTGCCTCTCTGTCTCCCTCTGCCTGCCTCTCTGCCTACTTGTGATCTCTAGCTCTCTGTCAAATAAATAAATAAAATCTTCAAAAAAAAAAAAAGATCCTTCTCAATATGGTATCAATCTTCCAATGTGATTACCATTATTTGCTTTGATTCAGCATAGGAGTAACCATTCATTACAAGCCAAAGAGAAGTAACTGTTAATTTTTTGTATATAGCCTATAATATCTGACTTATTTCAATGTATACCATTAATAAATTCCTTCTATTTAAAATAATATCACCCTTAATCCACCCATCCAATTATTCAAGGTACAGTTTTTATGTTTATTTATTTTTTAAGGAGTCTCCACACCAACGTGGGGTTTCAATTCAGAACTCTGAGATCGAGAGTCACATGCTCTACCAACTGAGCCAGGCAGTTGCCCTTTTTAAGTTACAGCTTAATTTCGTTTTTTAAGATTTTATTTAATTTTTTAATTTTTTATTTTTTTAATTTCTTTTCAGCATACCAGAATTCATCATTTATGCACCACACCCAGTGCTCCATGCAATCCATGCCCTCTCTAATACCCACCACTGGCTCACTCAACCTCCCACCCCCTGCCCCTTCAAAACCCTCAGTTTGATTCCCAGAGTCCACAGTCTCTCATGGTTCATCTCCCCCTCCAATTTCCCCCAATTCCCTTCTCCTCTCCTTCTCCCCATGTCCTCCGTGTTATTCCTTATGCTCCACAAGTAAGTGAAACTATATGCTAACTGACTCTCTCTGCTTGACTTATTTCAAAGATTTTATTTTTATTTTTACGTAATCTCTATACCCATCATAGGGCTTGAACTCACAAGACTGAGGTCAAGAGTCATATCCTCCACCAACTGAGCCAGCCAGGTGCCCCTCAAGTTATAGTTTAAATGTTTTCTCCTTCAGCATGCCTTCTCTGATTTCCCCAACAATGTGTAAATTCCTCCTCTACCAAACACCCTTGGCATCCTGTGAATTTATCATATACTACTTTACACTACGGCTATTTATGTAGCAACATTACTTCCTACCAGATTTTGTAAGGGGGAAATATCCATAATGGGAAAGTTCTTTAAGGGAAGTATCTACAGAGCCATGTACACAGTAAGCATTTATATATGTATGTATATATATGCATATACATGTGTATTATAATATATAAATATACATATGTTGAATGCTGGCATAAATAAGCATCATATTAATAAAGAAGTATAAAATAGTATGGTAACATACCTAAGGAGTAGTAAGTATCATTAATTTCAAACCTAAGTATGGCCTAAATTTAAAGAACTGGTATTATAAAGTAACTAGGTCTTCAAATGATTAGATTACCAATATTTATGCCAAAGGGGAAAAAAAATCAAATCCACACGTTCTTCACAGAACACAAAATTCAAATACCAGAATATATTTACTCTACATTTACATTAGCAGTTTTGTTTTATAACTAAACATACATATCAGAAAGTTGTTGACAGCATATTAAAATAATAAAAAGAATTCTCCCTTACTTCGAGTTAGTTTTGGAAATCTTTTTTTCAGCTTTTTCTTTAATGGGTTAAGCTCGGGCATTATTTCTGGAACAGCTACATAAAAGTCTGATTGAATTTCATCATCCAAAATCTGAAAATTGGGAGAAAAGATTAAACCTTAGATTATATGAAAAGGTTTATCCTTCTGAAAATTAAGTATAATGTAGTAATTTCCCTTATAATTTAGAAAAGAGACATTAAGCACAATTCTTTCCTTCAAACATCCTACAAACACATTTACCAATTATGAAAACCATTAGAACCAAAACATTTTCTGATGTTCTCTTTTAAAAATAGCCACATCCTTTTAAACAAAACAAAACCAGTTACTGGGTTTAATTCTTCTGTGGGGTTATGTTAGGCAAAAGCGTAATAAACTAGAAGACAGCACTGATGTGCACATGGCCCATATACTCCTACGAAGTTGAATTTATCTGTCTATTAAAACTGAAGACACAAGGCTGAAAATTTTGCAATATATCATATGTAAAATTAATAACACTCAAATCACTAGCAACTGCACTGCTTTCCTAAATTCAGAGCATCAAGAGAACTAATCTATAATTATTTTCACAAAGAACTGAAACTAAAATTCTATTTGCCTCCAATAACTAAAAATAAAAGAGGCGTGGGATGGTCAAAGACAAATTCTTTTATAATTTATTTATCCACACTCTAATTCCACTTTAATAGCAAAAGGAATAATATTCAATTTTTAAAAGACAGTTTTAATTAAGTAAGGCAAACATCCGAAATAATTATTAGACTACTATAGTATATTCCTTTTAAACATGTAGTTGCTCACAAAATGATTACAAAAACATTTAGTTGATTACAAAAAAGCAAGTTTTTAGAAAAACACTGCCTGGACAACAAGTATTTCACCAGTGGTTCTTTTTGCACACAGTATTATCATAATATGTCATTCAAAGACGTGGTTTGGCCTTACACAGTGAACCCTAAAATCTTGTACCATGGCAAAATTAAGCACTGATTCTGGAATTTTACCTTCCTGTTATTATTCTTATTTTTCCAAATTCTTTACTCCCTGAATAACTTACTATGGTCCCCTTAACAATAACAACTTGCATTAGATGAGCACTTACCACATGTACAAAGCATCTGCTAACATGTCAAATGAGCCAGTTCTTACAATAACGCTATGAGGCCAGTACCAATATTGACCATATAGGAAACTGAGGGCTGAGGGCAGATTAGTCAGTCTGTGCACTAATAAAGAGCAGACACAAATTTCAAACACATGCAATGTGGTTCCAGAACCCAGGGGTCTTATTCATAGAAATATGAAAACAGAGGCAATTTTGAAACATCAAAGAATTACATGTGAAATGTCTACTCTAAGACCTTTCAATACGGATTTTATGACATGCTCCTTTAAATTTAAAATTATGTTTAAAAGTTATGTTATAGTTGGGGCGCCTGGGTGGCTCTGTGGGTTAAGCCTCTGCCTTTGGCTCAGGTCATGATCTCAGGATCCTGGGATCGAGCCCCGCATCGGGCTCTCTGCTTGGCAGGGAGCCTGCTTCCCCCTCTCTCTCTGCCTGCCTCTCTGCCTCCTCGTGATCTCTGTCTGTCAAGTAAATAAATAAATAAATCTTAAAAAAAAAAAAGTTATGTTACAGTTAACCTTAAGATCACCTCTTGGAAGAATATAAAATGATATAAATGAAAACCATGCTTTAGAGACAAGTAAAAATGAAGTTATGAAACAAAATGAATTTATTAAAGACCTTTCTTAGGAAATGACTATTAGTTCAGTAAATTTATCCTACATTTACATTTTGTAAGTGTTAAGTAAAACAGCATTTAACTTAACTAAAAAATACAGAAATATGTTAAAAAAAAATTACAGCCATGATGCTATTTACCAAAACTGTCTTGAATTTATCTCATAATCTGAATAGCTTCTAAAAATAACATGGTTGAAGGGCACTGGATGGCTCAGTCAGTTGGGCAGCTGACTCTTGGTTCTGGCTCAGGTCTTGAGCTCAGGGCAGACTCTGTTTGAGGATTCTCCCTCTCCCTCTGTCCCTCCCCCTGTTCACATGAACACTCTCTGTCTCTCTCTATCCAGTTAAAAAAAAAAAAACCTCTAAAAAATAAAAATAAAAAAATAACATGGATGAGCTCTTTTGAAAGATTATGCTAGTGATGCCTTATACAGCTGGCATTTTCTCTCTAGTAATCAATCACCACTGGTACCCTTAAAGAGATATTCTGTACCTGTAACATTCTATTTACCAAATAACTTCAAAATGTGCTTGGTTTTCTTATTTGGGTTACTTTTTCAAATGTGTTTTATTTAATAAACTTAATTCTACAGAACACATCCTGCTCCCTTACCATTTTTTTCTTGAGAAGTAATTTCTTGCTTCACATTTAACTTCATTTAAACTCTATTGTTGTTTTGACAGTTCTACAAGACACTCTTATGCTTTCAGGAAAAAAAAAAAAAAACAGACGGAAGGCGGTACACTAACTTAGTTCAGACGAGGTAGTTCTCTGGGCTCCGGAAACTAAGCTCTATTTTCTCTAATTCCAAAGAATCTGTGGTATTGCTTATTTTTTAAAAATTAAATGAATTTTAATAATTTTATTAAAGTTTATGATACATGGTACCACCCTCTGACTTTGACCCAGTCTCAGTGAAAGCATAATCTCTTTGTATTTTCCATTAGTGCTACTCCCAAGAGCCATTTTGGAGACTCTCCTTTAAAATCCAGAATCCCCACCACATTTAGAGGAGTACTGGGGTGGGAAAAAACAAACCACAAGCACTCTTGTCCATCCCAAAGAAAGAGCCTAGTTCAAACTTTCCCCAAATCAAAATCTGGATACAAAACAAAGAGAAATTTTCAAATCACTTTCTCCTGTTCTAAAAACAAAAAGGTTTTCTATAACTTTTTTCTTTTTTTTTTTCCTTTAAGAGTTTATCTATGTATTTGAAAACAGAGAGAGAAAGAGAAAGACAGAGAGCATGGTGGGGGGTGGGGGGGACCCCAAGCACACTCCCTGCTGAGCAGGGAGCTTGATCCAGGACTCCATCCCAGGACCCTGAGATCATGACCTGAGCCGAGACGCTTAACTGGCTGAGCCACCCAGGTGCCCCATTTTCTATAACCTTCAATTAAATTTAGAAGATTTTAGACACTATTAAGGAAAATCTCTTGTATTTTTAAAAATAATGTTCAAAACTCAACAGCCATGCCTCTTCTTCTCACCGCTTAAAAAACAAAACAAAACAAAAAAACATCATTCTGGTTGCAAACCAGCTCCACAAATGCTTTGTTACTTTCTCAACACAATTTCCATAACCACTCACTGCCTCGTGCTAAGCCTATGCAACTCTGAAGTCGCTGGTGAGTAAAAGTTAAGAGTAATCAGAAGTATTGTATTACTACAGAGGTCAGATACTATCCTTTGTGATCTGTAAAGTTAATCACGTTTTTCACTCCAAAGCAAAACAAATATTTGATCTTCAAAACATGAACAGTGACATTCATGAGTTCGACCTTTTAAACTTCATCTTAAATCTCGTATTCAAAACCATAAAGAGTCATATTGCCCCTTCCAGTCTACCCACAAAGACTCTCACAAACATAAGAAGCAAGGGGTTAAAAAAAAACATGAAATAAATCAAGCATAATTAATATCAGACTGGTTAGTTTTTTTCTTAGCTTGATTTTGAGACTCAAAAGAGTAGGAAATTTTTTCCCTGTTTTCCAGAACTTTACAACCATCTGTCAAAAGATATAGGCATAGCAGTTAGGTTCCACATGAACTAAATCAATGGATGGCAAAGACAGCACTTTCTGTAACTACTGAACATGAAGACAACACCGTACCTTCTGAATCAGATTAACTCCTCCTGCAAATGCAGCTCCATGTTCTTCTGCTATTTTAATCTCAGATGCATTCTACAAAAATACAATAGTTTGAACATCAATCTTTAAACAAATTCAGTCTGATTTCAAGTATTTTGTAAGAAATAATATCACAGTTCAAAGTAAAAATTGTGGTTTTTACTTTTAAGTGAAAAGTCATCATTTCTCATTCTCAGAGATACTGTCTCCTGAACAAGTTTACTTGTAGGTGACTAAGGCATTTCTTGAATAACACATGAGGAAATACGTGTGAAATGACATATTAGGAACCTAAGACATGGCTCAATCAAACTCTTCAATGCCTTCAATACATCATCTTCCAAAAGTAAACGATTAAAGATTATTTAGTTTTGCTACCTTAAATGAAGATATCTTATCAAACCAAAGAGGAAAGTTACTTAAGAAATTATAGAATCAAAACTATATTGTACACCTGAAACTAATATAATACTGTATGGTAACTAACTAAAATTAAAAACTTTAAAAAAATTTAGCCAGTTGTCTGAAAATTCGAAAGAAAAATATACAGTATTAGTTATTTTCCATGTTCCTTTTATGCCATTTGGTTTTACTGTGAAAATGTTATCACTCCCTTAAGTCACTCAAGTTTTGTAGGTTTCCCACAGCTATATTCTCCATTTGTCTGGGGGAAAAAAAGTAAATCATCTCTTCCTTGAAAGCGAAGCAGATACAGAAAATTCAAAATGTTCTACAAAACAAATTCAGAAATACATTACAAATGTGTGTAATACAAAAAGACTAATAAAGAGCCATATGACTCTATTTGTTACAGCCTCAACTTTTCTGGTTTCCAGACCAGGTGTTTTTAAGTGTGGTCTCTAGGTCTTCACAGCACTAACTGGGCCCATTGCTTTAAAATAATTTTACTGGGCACCTGAGTGGCTCAGTGGTTTAAGCCTCTATCTTCAACTCAGGTCATGATCTCAGGGTCCTGGGATCAAGCACCACATGGGGGTTCCCTGCTCAGTGGGGAGCCTGCTTCTCCCTCTCCGGCTGCCACCGCTCCCCCTGCTTGTGTGTCTGCGTGGGTACATGCACTCTCTTCCTCTCTCTGTCAAATAAATAAATAAAAATCTTAAAAAATAAAATTTCATTGTTTTTGTTTGAGAATATTTTCAGTAGGAAGCAAAAGCCAGCAGGACAAATTCTTTTTTTTTTTTTTTTCAGTTTCTTATGAGAAACATAATGTAGCAGACTAATAATGATGAAATTAATATTCTGGGTTAGCACTTTCTCAAATGACATAACTCAAGTAAGTCATCTAACTGCTTCAAATGGAAAAAGTAAGACTACATGAATAGTCTACACGATATGTAAAAAA
The DNA here is from genome assembly GCF_022355385.1 of Mustela nigripes. Lineage (NCBI taxonomy): Eukaryota > Metazoa > Chordata > Mammalia > Carnivora > Mustelidae > Mustela > Mustela nigripes. The sequence goes on along the minus strand of NC_081557.1, from coordinate 265,573,484 downwards.
AAAAATGATACGAAAAGTTGACAAAGGTTACTCACCCCTGTAAATACAGCAACTTTATTGATTTCTGAAATGAATGGGTATGGAAAACGAAGAACACTGGCAAACGGCTCCACTTTTTTCTAAATACACAACAATGGAAGAATTCATTCATCTTTTCTATATACCTCACCTCTATAAAAAACAAAACTGATATGCTTTGTTTTCAATGTTTTAATTCTACCATATGTCCTCTAGTCTAGAACTATTCACTGATTACAATTTAAAGCTAAGAGACTATATTTCTTTTGTATATTGAAAATCTGCATCTCTCTCCCCACCTCCACAGTGCCACAGCACTTGGCTTCTATGTCTACACCATTCAACACAATCTGTCATACAGTAAGTGATGTGTTCGCACACCCGTATCTTCCCCAGCACCCAGGATAATGCTTTCTACATGGTAGACATCAATCAATATTCACTACCTTGAATTAAATTCAAAAGAACATGTCATTTTTTTGGAGACCATCAAGGAGGATATGAGCACAGCTGTGCATGATGGATGACAGAAAATATCCAGCTAATATGCTCAGTAGGTCTCTATTAACCCTGAACCTAAGACAGAACGCCAAGCCTGAAAGGCTCTTCTGAGTGGGTCTATTTTGAAACAACATGGATTGCCCACCACTTTCAGAGATACCGAGGAAGTCAGTTGGAAAATCCAAAATATATATGGCATGCATTTAGACACCCAAATATTGGCGGAGATGCTACAGGGCCTGAGAACGTCTTTGTTCAGTTTTCTAGTCAAGGAACTGTCGAGCACTGTGGTTCATTCACTTAGAGAGACTTCACATGGGAAGTCTAGGCCCACAGTTTCGGTGCAAATTTTAAGGTCTAGAAAAAGAGGAAGCAGGGTTGTTCCCTAATTAAACAGATTGAAAGGTTATATTTTTAGCAAAACTTTATTTTGAGTAGAGATAACCTCCTGAGGATTTATTTTCAGACAAAAAGGAACAAACTCTTAAGCACACTTGACATCAGACATGCAACTCAATTTTATTGACCGGCATTCCTTTGCCATTAACATGTCACAACTAGTTTCAGCAAATTTTTCACTAGCAAGCAATCACAATTAAAGCATCCCCTGGGGGAATACTGGCTTGCTGTATAAGCACTCTAACAAAAACAAAAAATGTCTTAGGAAGACAACAGTATCCTTTCAATGTTAATAGTTTACAAGCGGCTTTCACTTATGAAATGAAGCTTGTGGTCCTACAACTCTTCATTATGAGCCACAGTTAACAGCCAAAGAACTCAGGTGTTGGGGCACTACCCCCAGCACAGTGGAAAAGCTGCATATAACTTTTGACTCCCCCAAAACTTAACTACTAATAGTCTATTACTGACCAAAAGCCTTATGGATAACATAAACAGTCAACCAACACATAGTTAGTATGCTTTATGTATTAGATACTATATTCTTTTAACAAAGGCTAGAGAAAAGAAAATGTTATGAAGAAAATAAGGAAAACATATTTACAGTAGTGTACTGTCTTTATCAAAATGTAAGTGGATCCTCACAGTTCAAACCTGTTATTCAGGGGTCAACAGTATATCAATGGTTAACTGAGAAAGTGATCATCTTGGGTACTTACAACATTTTTAAAATAAAAGAACTAACAGTAACACTGTGCTACAAAATAAAATTACAGCATGAATTGTATAAACTGCTTCTAAGAACTAAGAACTTAAGAAATAAGATAGACCTTGATTCAAAACCTAACTCCACCTCTTATTTTGTGATCTTGAACAAGTTACTTCAGTTTCTCTGTCTCAGCTTCCTCTTTTGAGGTTATTATAGGATTAAATGAGAAAATGCATGCAAAGCACTTAGCATTGTGGCTGGTACACAGAAAGTTTCCTGTAAATGCTGGTTGTGATTATTAAACACTTACCGAGTCCTTTACATGCACTATCTCATTTAATCCTCTTAAAAACGAAATGAACTGAGCATTTTTTAATAATGTTATTCTCTAATTAGCAAAGCTGGCAGGGAAAGCCACATCAGGACTCGGAGACAAAGGCAGAGACCCAAACATCAGCTGGCTTTTCCTTGCCAGGCTGGGACGAAGCCCAACCAGATCTCATCCACGCCAGCTGTGTCCCGCTGTAGACACAGTTTTCTCTTTAAACCTGATTGCAGGTGAGCTGGTTACAACCTGGCCTCACTTCATCCAAGGACCCAGCTCTAGGGCTTTCACAGCATCCTCAAGTTTGAGCATCCCTCGTTCCTGCTGCTGACGGCGCCATGCGGCCACGGACTGGAGCATGCACCTGGCCCTAAACTTGCACGGGTAAGAGTCATAAACCACGACCTCCATGAGGTACGAGGGTTCCAGAATCTGTAGCTCGAGCACAACTTTGCTCACTTGCTTGATGTACGGGATTCAATCCACGTGGGCCAAACAGAGCTTCTGAGAGCTGCGTCTGGACCTGCAACACCTCAGAATCTTTCAAGTCTTTGGGAGTTTCCACCCACAGTGGAAGGTCTTTCTGTTCTGGTAGCGTCCCCATCGGGAGAGCCTCAAAACTGAACTAAGCATTTTATCTCCCTTTATAAAGAGGTGGAAAAAACAGATCTGAAAAGGTTAAACCAGAAACCCAAAGTCAAAGAACAAGGAAGTAGTGACACCGGGATTCTGGCCTGTACTGTAATCTGACTCCAGAGGCCACACTCGTAAGCACTACACTACACCACCTCCTCCCAAATGTCCAACTAGTGTTGCTGCTGAGGCTGTTAAATTGTATTCAAAAATCTCTACCATCTAGTTTGACCAAAAAAAGACATCCTCAGAATAAAAACTGAAATACCATTTCCACGAAAATGAGATCTCTTAAATGAGACAAAATTTAGAGTTGTAATAGACCTCAACTCTAATTCAGTATTTTTACTACTTTTACAGTTTTATAAACAAAAGTCATCCAAGGAACTGCATATAAACAAATAAAGCAGAAAAATTTTGGTGGAAGCAAGAGTGAGGGGCTTGGTACCCTCCTCATGCAAACTTAGTCTCAACGCAGGACTCTAAGGAACATACTCTTGATTTCAAACCCTCATTTACAGAAAAGGAACAAGACACCCAGGCACCTTAAGTCATTTTTCAAAGTTACAGTAATACCTCAATTAATTTTAACACGACTTTTGCTGAATTTATACCAGTGATTTTCAGGTGAGTAGGAGATAAGTGTTCATTGACTGCAGAATATGTTGAACATAATTTTATATTTGGAAAATAAAAACAAAATTTTTCATCCCATAGTCTAGAAAGAGTGTAAGATTTCCCAAAAATTATTATAGGAAACAAGAAACTTTAAAAAATTAGGAAACAGCAATTCATACAGCCCCTCCTCACAAATAAATTTATTTTAGTTGATTCTACATACCTTCTTCTCCAGTGCCATATCCAGTGTCAAATCAAGATAAACACCTTGTTTTGGATTAGTAAAGTCCAGAATTTGAAATTTCTTAAGTAACTGAATAGCTTTCTCCACCTCATATATCTGCCTTGGATACAAGCGCTTTAAGTAGACATCATCCTCAGGTTCACCTTCCATAAAGGAGTATGACTTTATTTTTTCAATCTCATCTTTTTTCTCATCTGATGCCTTGCCTTTCACACCTTTTTTCGTTTTCTTTGCAGGCCTTAAAGAAAAGACAAATTCAAGATCAGTTATCTCAATACATATTCTAAGAAAAAAATTTTTTTAAAGACAATATAGGGGTGCCTGGGTGACTCAGTCAGTTAGGCATCTCCTTTCGGCTCAGGTCATGATCTCAGGGTCCTGGGATCAGGCCCTGCACCAGGTTCCCTGCTCAGCTGGGGGCCTGCTTCTCCCTCTCCTCCCCACTCATGCTCTCTCTGGCTATCTCTATCTTGGTCTCTCTCAAATAAATAAATAAAATCTTTACAAAAATAAAAAATAAAGAGACACTGTATATAAAGCAGAAAAAATAAAAGATAAGGTTTATTTTTTTAAGTTTATTTTAATTCAAAACCACAGACTGCTTTACAATGTTTCTAGTTGAACAACTATTAAGTGAACTTTTATACTGTTTGCAGTTGATGCAAAGTTGCATAACACATTGATGCTGCTTTCCAAAAATTTAGAGAAACAGAGGAGACAGAGATGCAAACAGATTTCAATACAATGGGTAAGTACTTTGACAGAATGTCATCGGAGCTGTAGAAAAATCCAGTCTAGGAAGTTAGGGAAGTATTCTGGAGGAGATGACCTTCTAATATCAATTTTTGAAGGATAAGGAATAGTTAGCCCAAGTACATACCCAAGCGAGACAAAAACATATGACCAGTGAAAACATGTACACAAATGTTCATTGTGCAGCATTACTCATAATAGTCAAAAACTGAAAACAACCAAATGTCCAATAACCCAGATGAACAGATACAAAAATGTGATATATCCACACCTTAAATCCTAATCAGCAGTGAAAAGGAATGAAGCACTGATATAAGCTACAATAAGTATAAAGCTTGAAAACATTATGCCAGTGAAAGAAGCCAGTCACAAAAGACCACATATTGTATGCTTCCATTTGTATGAGACATCAAGAATGGGCAAACCCGCAGAAACTGAAAGTAGATTTAGTGATTGTCTAAGGCTGGAAGAGGAAGGTAGAAAAACGGGGTATAACTACCAATGGGCATGAGGTTTTAGGGGAAGTTAACAAAAATATTCTAAAAATGACACCGTGATGGTGGCAAAAGTGTGAATATACTAAAAACCACTGAATTGTACACTTTAAATGGGTGAGTTGTATGGTATGTATAGTGTATCTCAACAAAGCTATTATCTTAAAAAGGAGAGCTAGCCAGGCAAAGAAACAACATAATAAAAGTACTGAGTCATGGGGCGCCTGGGTGGCTCAGTGGGTTAAGGCTCTGCCTTCGGCTCAGGTCATGATCTCAGGGTCCTGGGATAGAGTCCCACATCGGGCTCTCTGCTCAGCAGGGAGCCTGCTTCCCCCTCTCTCTCTGCCTGCCTCTCTGCCTACTTGTGATCTCTGTCAAATAAATAAATAATAATCTTAAAAAAAAAAAGTACTGAGTCATGAAACAGAATATAAGTAGATAAGGAGAGCTATTATAAACGCTAACTGATGAGAGCTGACAGGAGCAAACTTTTCTCTAAGGGACCAGTCAGCAAATATTTTATAGTCTCTTAGTATTTCAATTATGCCACTGTAATGTGAAAGCAGCCAGACATTAGAAAATGAATGAGTGCAGCCATGTTCCAATAAAACTTTATTTACAATAGTTTTTTCATCATAAAAAACTGTATTTATGAACAAATGGCTTAAGTTTCATAATTTTCATGTCACAAAATATTGTTTTTTCTCTTTTTGTCCAATCACTTAAAAATATAAGAACCATGTTCATGAACTATACAAAAATAAATGGTAGAACAGATTTTCTGGCCCACTGGACGTACTTTGCTGACTCCTGAACTACAGGGCAAAACAGAGGGCAAGAAACATCAGAAGATGGGGCTGGAGAACCTACATCATAAAAGGCCTTCCCCTAGAGGCAGTGAGAAGCCACGAAACAGGGGTGACACCTGTATTTCCCGGAGAGTATTCCAGCCACAGTTAAGGGACAGAGGAGAGGGAAGCTGGACTGGAGACGAGTAAAGACCAACCCCGCCCTTTCTTCTCCAGGAGACAGGACATTCTCCAGAACAGTGATGGTAACAGGCTGGAGAAGATGAGGCATTAGATATTCATAAATAGTGCAGAAAAATGAAGATGAAAAAAGACTATTTTTATATTACACATCCTGTGTTTCTGGCTTGGGTGACCAGATATAGCGTAGTATCATTGAGACCAAAAATAAAGAAGCAAAAATGGGTTTCTTGTGAGGGAGGTGTTCAGAGATGAGTTCAGTGAGGGGCATAGGAGTGTGGGGCCAATCTTTACCCCCTCTCTTCATTCAAGGCCTCTGCTGAGTGACTTTGCAGCTCCTCCCATTTAAAGGGGTAGAGCGTATTTTTAGCACACTGGCCATGTGACTAGTTTGGCCAATATAATAAAGCAAAAGTGACAGTTCCCCTGCCCTAAGCTTAGGCAGATAAGAAGCTTCATGCTTCCACTTGCATGCTTGTATTTCTGCCATTTCCAAAAGAACATGCTTGTGCCACCCCTAGGCAGGAGAAAAACAGATACTGAAACAGAGTTGCCCCCACAGAGCCCCAGGCTAGACAGGACAATTCACAAGTGATTCCAGACTCAGAGATGTGCAGCAAGCCCAGCCCAAGTCCTACAAGACACCCACCCTAACCAAGCTTAGATCAGCAGACCCACAGATGCTGGCAACGATAAGAGTTCTTGATAAGAGTTCTTGAGTGGTCCATATATATCAAAGGCTAACAAGGTGTTTACTAAATATCTAGGAAATCCATTCAACAGGTAAGATAAAAGAGCAGATAAGAATTTCAACCTAAGAAGACCGGAAAAAAAAAAGAGCTAGAGATGATATATTTTCTCAACACTATTTCAAATCACACCTATAATCTTTTATCCAGAGAGTTTTAAATCAGTTAAGTAGTATTTCTAGAAAAAGGTTTGAATCCTGCTGTACATAAAATAATGGCTTTCCAAGGATGTTATATCTACTTGGCAAAAAGGCTTTGCAGATGTGCTTAGGGCCAAAGACTTTGAGATGCAGAATCCAGGCGGCCCATCTAATCACACAAGTCCTTGAAAGCAGACATACTTCCCACCTCCATCTGAAAGAGATGGGAAAAGACAGAAGAAATTTGAGTGTGAAACGGAATCTGCCATTCCTAGCTTTGAAGATGGAGGAAGGGGGCCACAAGCCCAGGAAGGTGGGTAGCCTCTCAAAAGTAGGAATGGAGAAGAAACAGATTTTCCCCTGGAGCTTCTAGAGAGGAAGGAAGCCCTGCTGACACCTTGATTTTACCCCAGTGAGATCCATGAGAGATTTGACCTACAGAACTACAGGATAAAAAATGTTTGATGTTTTAAAGCACAAAGTTTGTGGTAATACGTTAACAGAAAACTAATAAAGGTCCTATAAAATTTATATGAAAGAAATAGATGACAGTGGGGCACCTAGGCGGCTCAGTGGATTAAGTCTCTGCCTTCGGCTCAGGTCATGATCTCAGTCAGGGTCCTGGGATCCAGCCCCGCATTGGGCTCTCCACTCGGCAGGGAGCCCGCCTTCCCCACCCCTCTGCCTGCCTCTCTGCCTACTTGTGATCTCTGTCAAATAAATAAATTTTAAAAATCTTAAAAAAAAAATAGATGACAGTAAAATAAATCTTTAAAAAAGAAACTCTAAATCCAACCCAATGTATAATTCCATTCTCACTTTTCAGTCCTCACTGAATCCTTATTCCCACAACTACCAGCATCCTTCCAGCTAATAAGCAGTTCAACAGAACAGCACATAATGACAATGCTCATTTTTAATGGGGCGCAGGTGTCCTTCTGGACTGATGACAAGTCTAAGCAGGTGTCCAAGTGGATGGATGCAACATGCCTCAATAACTACTTTGGAAGTACTCCACAAAACTCTGCATCTTTCAGACTGGAGAAATCACAGTGTTATTTTATATTTAGTGAAAGAATGGGGAGGCCAATAAAAGAAGGAGTCTAAAGGGCATGTCTTGGGAAAATACTTCCATGTAACATAAACAAAACAAGTAAGTGTCCTAGCTATAACCTACAGACTTACTTTCCATAAATGCTGATTTTACCACAAAATTTTTAATCTTGGCCAAACCTGTTCATTTAAATTGCAATTAATATCAAATTCCCAGGAACTAAAATATGTTTTTTAAATTAATTCGTATATGAAACACCCAACAGAAGTGTAATACATAGAGTGAGTTGAGTATACAGCAATTTATTTATTTATACTTTGGTCCTTGTTTTGTCAAGTATCTGAAGTGATTTAGTAAAAATATTTTTAAGTTACAAAAAAACACTGTTTTAGTTAAAGGGGAAAAAAGCATAATATCATTATAACAGAGATCAAATAGGACTCTTAAAACACTTTCTGGAGCACGTGGGTGGCTCAGTGGGTTAAGCCTCTGCCTTTAGCTCAGGTCATGATCTCGGGGTCCTGGGATCGAGCCCCACATGGGGCTCCCTGCTCAGCAGGGAGCCTGCTTCCCCCCCCCCCTGCCTGCCTCTCTGCCTACTTGTGATCTCTGTCAGGTAAATAAATAAATATTTTTTTAAAAACCACACAATTGAACAAAATCTGTCAATAATTAATTATATAGACCCACTAGCAGTTTTCCATGACTCTCCAAAAATGTCTATCTTTTCTTTTTTTAAATAGTATTTTATTTATTTATTTGACAGAGATCACAAATAGGCAGAGAGAGAGGAGGAAGCAGGCTCCCCGCGGAGCAGAGAGCCAGATGTGGGGCTCGATCCCACGACCCTGGGATCATGACCTGAGCCGAAGGCAGAGGCTTAACCCACTGAGCCACTCAGGCGCCCCCCCAAAAATGTCTATCTTTATTCATTAGAATCATACCCAGAAGATGTCGGTTTTTCATGCAATTATGTAAGGCCTTATCAGGAGCGCTTAAATAGTATGATTCTTGGGGAATAAAAATAAATCATACTAAAAAGGTTTTTGCCAAGGTGAGGGGAAAATAGCTGGCAGTCTGAATCAAAGAGAATTTAGCTGCAGTTACCTGGGTGCCCAGACCACATAGATTAAATGAGTGATAAGAGATTATATCCAGGTAATAATCTTCCCTGTTTGTTCGCAGATGTTCCCCTGTCTCATCTATCCCTTAACCCCAAAAGCATGAAAGGAAAAATAATTCCATGTCATACTCAAATAAAACAAACAAACAAACAAATCAGTGCTATAATACAGTTCACTTCAAAACCTTTGAAGATTTGTGACCCCAGAGATCCAAGCCCCTTCAAGGCTGAAAAACCCTTTACATTGAGGAACTGGGGGATAGAAGTGGAAGGGGCATGGTGATTCACAACTTCTGTCAAACTAAACTGAACCAAAGAGAACTAAAGAGAAAATGCCTAGGGCATGCAATCATTGATAGAATACAAACATCTGGACATCTCACTTCTCAGTATAATCCTATAAATAAAGTCACTGATATCTCTGACCCTGGTTTATTCATGAAACTAAATGCGTAAGTTCTGCTTATGCTTACAATGTGAAAGCCAAAAAGAGTAAAACCCAGTCAATAATACAAATAAATGAAAATTTTAAAAAAATAAAAACTGGAAAGAGTATTAACAGCTAGAGAGTCAGTAAAATCACAACTTTTCTTGACTGCATCACAAAGCTGAGATCACAGGGCAACCAAGTAGCATTAAATCCAAGAAGAATCAGCCCGCACTCCCTCCTCCCACTCCACGTGCACACTCAGCACACTCTCACCTGTAGCAGAGCGTAAGAGGAAGGAGGTAAGAATGTTGGAGCTACCAGAAAGTCCTGGGACATCGGCACACAACAGGAGTTCACACGCAGTTTGCAGGCCCTTTCCACAGACCTCCCACAATGCTCCTGGGAAAAACTGGAGCAGCCAAGAGACTGGAAAGCCTCCCTCAAGAGTCCAGGCACAGAGATCAGCCACTACTGCCAAAAGGCGTGCAATCCTGAAACCATGTAGGGCACAAGTAAACACCCACAGGTACAGGGAAAAGAAAGAAGGAAAAAACACCAAAACTTCTACCCTTAGGGCAGGTCAGGAAACAGACCAGTCCTCCACCAGGACAGTAAAGCTGGGGAAGGGCCTGGCACAGACCAGCAGCAGACAAACAGCCCAGGGCGAAGGGCCAGAAAGACTGAGAAAACCCCATCCCAAAGGCCCAGCCACACTGGGCCCACTTAAGATAAAGCTGGTTTGGAAAACAGAGAATCTCTCCTGCACCCATCTCCAGACTAGCAAGCACTAATAAGCAACAACAATCCACACTAGGGAAGGAGAAAGAGTATAGACACACACACACACACACACACACAGCCCCGAGGCACAGCTGCAAGGGCAAGGCAGAAAACAACATAAAACAGGAACGCTGAGAAAAACCTTCCAGCCAACCCAGCCCCCATCCTACGCACAAGGTAAAGTGCAGAAATTTGAAGCTGGTGGTAACCATAGCAACAACAAAACCCAGTTCAACTTCTGACTGCACTGATTCAACACTGTGACAATAGGCATGTGCATTCCCGGGCATAAATACTAGGTACTTTGGTCTCAACTGTTCTACACAAAACGTCTGGCAGTCAATACAAAATTCTGAGATACGTCAACCTGTTATTAACAGAGAAACAGAACCAAAGTCAGAGATGACTAACGTGGACTTTTTTTAATCCATATCAGCCACTGGCAAACCATGAGTATGTGCACACACATGGACAGAGAGAAGAGAGAAGCAGGAACAAGCCTCTCTCAGGGCGCCTGGGTGGCTCAGTCAGTAAGCGTCTGCCTTTGGCTCAGGTTGTGATCCCGGGGTCCTGGGATCAGGCCCCACATTGGGCTCTCTGCTCAGCAAGAAACCTGCTTCTCCCTCTCCCACTCCTCCTGCTTGAGTTCCTGCTCTCACTGTCTCTCTCTCTCTCTCTCTCTGTGTCAAATGAAATCTTTAAAGAAAAAAAAAAAAGAAAGAAAAAAAGAACAAGCCTCTCTACCCTGTCTCAGATCCTGATTAAAAAAAAAAATTGCCATATAAAAAGTATTTTTTAGTATATTATAAAGTCAGTACATTAAAAAATTAAAACTACAGGGGCACCTGGGTGGCACAGTTGGTTAAGCATCCGACTTTTGGTTTCAGGTCCTGTTGTGATCTCTGAATCACGAGATCAAGTCCCTACTTGATCTAGGCTCTACACTCAGCAGAGTCTGCTTGGGATTCTCTCTCCCCTGTCCCTCTGTCCCTTCCCCCAGCATGCATGCACGCTTGGACACTGTCTCTTGCTAATAAATAAATAAATAATCTTTGAAACCACAACTAAAATTATGAATACTATCATTCTCATCAAGCTACTGAATAACTCTCATTGTCAGACATGAAAGAAAAATTGTAAAATGACTTTTCAGGTTTTTTTAAGTATGCAAATTTCTTATACTATCCTTTTTAGGTAAGTGAAGTTGCTTTTAAAGTTGCACTGGAACAGAACATGGGTAAGACATAAAGTGAAAAATTTCTATTCAATAAAAGAAACATTTAAAGATAAAATGTTCTCAAAGTAATGAATATCCCTAAAAATATTTACAAAAATAAGGAAAAAAGGGGCGCCTGGGTGGCTCAGTGGGTTAAAGCCTCTGCCTTCAGCTCAGGTCATGATCCCAGGGTCCCGGGATAGAGCCCCGCACTGGGCTCTCTGCTCAGCAGGGAGCCTGCTTCCTCCTCTCTCTCTGCCTGCCTCTCTGCCTGCCTGTGATCTCTGTCTGTCAAATGAATAAATAAAATCTTTAAAAAACAAAGTTAGGAAAAAAGATAAATATTCCAACAGAAAAATAGGCAAAAGATATAAATTAGAAATAGGATGAAGAAACAAATAAAGACTAATGATATCCAAAGTTTCATTGTTGGATGGGAATGGGAATGTAAACTGGTACAACCAATACTCCTCCAACTTCTCAAAAACAAAAAAAATCCAGGGACACCTGGATGGCTCAGTGGGTTAAGCCTCTCCAGGTCACGATCTCAGGGTCCTGGGATCAAGCCCCACGTCGGGCTCTCTGCTCAGCAGGGAGCCTGGTTCCTCCTCTCTCTGTGCCTGCCTCTCTGCCTACTTGTGATCTCTAACAAACAAACAAATATAATCTTAAAAAATCAATCAATCAATCAATAAAAAGAATCCAGATACTACAACACTCAAAGGAAGGTTCCTTTCTATTTACATTTCTGCACCTCCCTCTTCCTTCTAGATTCAAGCCACAGCGGACTGTATTTCGTCCGTATCATTCACTCTCATGCTTCTGTATTACTCAAATACTTTTCGCTCAATCCCCCTGAAAAATTCCATCTTTTAGGACCCAGCTCAAATACTTCTTATCATATCCTCTTTCAGGCAGAATTAATTTACATTTCATCTGTGATCCCACAGAACTTGGCCCATTTCTCCACCATAACAGTTAAAATATAAAGTTATAATGCAGATATATGCTTATTTACTATATATAAAGCACTCTTACTAATCAACAACAAAGAACTGGAATAGTACATGAACAAAAATTCACAATAAACAGTGCTCACTTCAGCAATACATATACTAAAGCTGAAATAATATAGAGAGAAAAACTGGCAGTTAACAAAATTACATGGCTCTTAAATACATGAAAAGATATACAACCTCAATAATAACAAAAAATATAAACTAAAACTTGACGATACCATTTATTACCTATCAAACTGGCAAAGTTCAAAAACTTTAACTATACTGTACATGGAAAAGTATAGATTCTAATACAATTCACTGATAAGGACATAAATTGGCAAGGTCTCTATAAAGGTAATTTACTATTACCTATTACCAATCAAAACTACAAATGCACACATCTTTTGATTCAAAAATTCTATTTCTAAGAGTTTATACTGCAAATACATTCTAATATTTGACAAGATCTATGTACATGACTCTTCATATGTTATAGCAAAAGACTGAAAAGATGAACATGGGCCGTGGGAGGAAACAGGGAAGCGGTTTAATGAGTGACGGTACAGCCGCACAATGAAATATTATGTGCGTGCTTGTTGGAGCATTATTTACAATACCGAAACATGGAAAAAACCTAAGTGTCCATCAACAAATCAATGGATAAAGAAAATATGGTACATTTATACAATGAAACAGTATTCAGTCATAAAAAAAAGAACAAAATCTTGCCATTTGAGACAGCATGGATGGACCTTAAAGGCACTATGCTCAGTGAAATAAGTCAGAGAATAACAAATGCCGTACAATCTCACTAATACATGAAATATTTAAAAAAAAAAAAAAAAGAAAGAGAGAGAATTCAGATAGAGGGACAGACTGGTGGTTACCAGAGGCAGAGGTGGGGATGGGTGAAATGGGTGAAAGTGGTCAAAAGCACAAAATTCCAGTTATGAAACTAACCCTGGGACGTGATGTACAGCATAGTGACTACAATTAATATTACTGTATTGCCTCTCTGAAAATTACTGAAAAGTTAAGTATTCAAAAGTTCTCATCACAAGAAAACAAACTGTAGCTCTATACAGTGATAGATATTAACCAGACTTACCATAGTAAGCATTTCCAAAACATAAAAATACTGAATTTTTAGATTGTACATCTGACACTAATATATATCAATTATATCTCAATTAAAGAAAAACAACTAGAGAGCTCCCTCTGAAACAATCTCCCAAGATATATTAAGTAAAAAGCAAGGAAGCAAGATGTAGAACAACATAGAGAGTTAAATAAGAAACAACAGTTCTGACATTAAATGTGTGGGTTTTTTTCCCATACCAACCAATTACCTGATTTAAGCTGACTATCCAACAAATGAAGACAGTTCTGATACTCTCTACCTGGATGTAGCATCAGATCCCACAAATCAAGGACTGAGTTCCTAAGACTGCCCCCACTTTGGATGCCAACTGCAATTCAAGGCCTCTGGTATTTCTGGCCCAGTAGCTGCAAATCAAGGGGTCCTGTGACCCCCTCCACAGACTTCGTAACTTGCCAGCATAACTCAGAACTCAGAGAAACACCTACTTAACATTTACCAGTTCACTATATAATAAAAGATACGATAAAGGATACAGATGAATAGGTACATAGGGCAAGGTCCAGAAGAGTCTGGAGTACAAGAGTTTCTGTCCCCGTTGGGTCTGGGTGTACCATACTTTGGGCACACATATATGTTCACCAATCCAGAAATTTTTAGAACCTCACAGGACAGGGAATGTTATGAAGGCATGATCAACTGTGAACTCAATCTCTAGCTCCTCTCTCTTCTCTGGATGACGGGTGGGGCTGAAAGCTCCTAATCATGGCTTGGTCTTTCTGGTGACCAGCCTCCCTCTAGAAGCCCACCAAGAGTTTCTTATTAAAACAAAAGATGGTCCTGTTACCCAGAAAATTACAAGCGTTTTAGGAACTCTGTATCAGGAACTGGGTCAAAGACCAAATATTAGAATAACAGATGCTCCTAGCATCCCTATCCTCAGAAGATTATAGGAGTTTTAGGAGCTCTCTATTAGGAACTGGAAGCAGAGACCAGTACAAATACTTCTTATTATGTCACAAAGCCCTCGCTACAACACTTACTATCCTGTGTACCTAGGCAAGTTAATGTTTCAATGTCATGCTTTTCAACTCAAATAAAGAACATAAAAACAACAGCTTCCACATAAAATATCCGTGGAGAGACTAAACTAGTCATTGAATGTCAGTGTTCAATAAATGTTAAGTATTACTATAGTAAGTCATATTTTCCTTACCAACTGCAAAGTGTCCAAAAAGCAGAGATAATAAACTTGTACAACTGTATGTCCATGTACATCTTTAAGAGACAAAGCATAATGTTTTTTCATCAAAACTTTAAATGAAAGCAAAGAAAATTAATTAAAAAAAAATACTTACTTTGTAGCAGCAGCAAAATGTCTGGTGGGCCCATGAACACATACAGAACAAGGATAAAGAGCTGTCTGATAAGCCATCTTGAAAAGACTATGCTTTTGATGATGTATCAAGACTTGAAAGAAAAAAAAAGTAAAATATTAATATTAACCATTACATCCATAATTTTACATCCTTAATGAATGTTTTCCAAAACAAAAACAGTCACTCTCAACCATTCTTTAAAACGAATAACAGCAGCGGTGCCTGGGTGGCCCCGTCAGTTAAGCATCCAACTCTTGGTTTCAGCTCAGACCATGATCTCAGGTCAGGGGATCAAGTGCAGCATCCGTCTCCGCGCTCAGTGTGGGGTCGGCTAGGGACACTCTCCCTCATGCTCTGCCCCTCCCGCTTATGTTCCCTCTCTCTCAAATAAATAAATAAATCTTAAAAACAAAAAAGTGTAAGAGTAGAAAGTGCAATTCTTGAAACTAAAGCCAATTAAACAACTAACTGAAAAATCCTGTCTTCATTTATTTTCTTTTAGATTTTATTTTTAAGTAATCTCTACACCCAAAGTGGGGCTTAAATTTACAACCCCAAGGTCGAAAGTCACATGCTCTACCAAATGAGTCTATCAGGCACCCGTGTTCTCACTTATTTTTACCTTAATCCAGGTTCAGGTTCAACAGAGTATGTTAGCTCTACTATTATGGAATACATATATGTAACCTGAATTCCTTTTTAATAATTTACATTTTATTCAAGAGCGGCCTCAGGTACTCCTGAAGAACAGCAAAGTGGAGGGAACTGCTTTACCAGATAGCAACTTGTTTTGAAGCTATGGTAATTAAGACACTTGACTATTGGCACAAGTATGGAAAGACAAAGTAATAAAACAGAAGCAGCCCAGCAACAAACCCATACACATGTGGATATCTGAAATGTGACAAATGTTATTACAAATCACTGTGCAAATAATTCAATTAAGTGGTGTTAAGGAAAGGGATTATCCATAGGGAAAAGAGCATGTTTAGATCCCTCTCCCACCACACACTCAAATCTAGGGGGACTAAAAATTTACATTTGAATGGCAAAACTAAAGGCTTTCAGAACAGAAAATGACTGTTTAGGAGGGAACAATTTCACAAACAAAACCCAAAAGCACTAGCCAAAAAGTAACTTATTAGTGTGAAGAACATCTATTAAAGAAAGTGAAAGACAAGCAAAAAACTGGGAGAACAGAATAGCAACCTATATAACAAAGGATGATTATCCAGAGTATGAAAGATAAATCCAAAAAATAAACAAAAGAGATGAACAAGCTTCTAATTTAAAAGAAAATACAAATGATACATGAATGTATGGGAAAATGCACAATCTTATTAGTAATCAGGTAAATATTAAACCACAATAAAGTATCATTCCACAGTGCTATTTAAAGAGTAGTCTGTTGGCCTGTAAATTAAAATTACACCAGTATGTAAATCAACCACATCACTAAGTATATTATTCACTACAGCTGACAATATTTTTTCACAAGACTTCTTCAGTAAAGCAAGCAGTGCTTTGATTAAATTGTGGAAGGTAACAGTTTCTAGATCCAATCATTTAAGTAGCAATGTTTTATACACATTGGATTGGCAACTTTTTAGAAAAAGTCTGGGATTGCTGAAAATTTAAGGGTAAATTTTATACATAGTAAATAAGAGTATGAATTGGAATACCACTTTGGAAAAAAAAATATGGCATAATTCAATGAGCTGGGCATAAACATATCAATGATGCAGTAATTCCACTTCTGGGAATATGCCCTAGAGAAACTCCTGCACATGTGTACTAAGAGACATGCACAAAAATAACAACATCATAGCATCAGGAGAATTCTGGGGAAGATGGCAAAGTAAGAGGACCATAAGCTCACCTCATCCCAGGAACACAACTAGGTAACAGCCAATTCAATATAAATAAACCAGAAAATGACCCAAAGTCTGGCAGAACAGACTCCACAACCAAATGTAGAGAAAAAGCCACTTACGGTACGAAGGACTGGGAGCTAAATGGATCTGCAGGACTGTCCAGAGAAGGGACGGGCACCATGGGCACAGAAAGTGGAGAGAAACAGACCCTCACACCAGGGAGCCCACACAGGGAAGACCAATCCCCATAACATTCGGCTTTGAAAACCAGGAGAGGGGCGCCTGGGTGGCTCAGTGGGTTAAAGCCTCTGCCTTCAGCTCAGGTCATGATCCCAGGGTCCTGGGATCGAGCCCCACATCGGGCTCTCTGCTCAGCAGGGAGCCTGCTTCCCCCTCTCTCTCTCTGCTTGCCTCTCTGCCTACTAGTAATCTCTGTCAAATAAATAAATAAAATCTTAAAAAAAAAAAGAAAGAAAAGAAAAGAAAACCAGGGGAGCTGAATTTCAGGAGTTCTTACAATCAGCAAGCCTTAGCACCTGGAACTTTAAAAATCAGCAGGCTCAGGGCACCTGGGTGGCTCAGTGGGTTAAGCCTCTGCCTTCAGCTCAGGTCATGATCTCGGGGTCCCGGAATCGAGTCCCGCGTCGGGCTCTCTGCTCAGCAAGGAGCCTGCTTCCTCCTCTCTCTCTCTCTCTCTCTGCCTGCCTTCTCTGCCTACTTGTGATCTCTCTCTGTCAAATAAATAAATAAAATTAGCAGGCTCATGGGAGAGACAGGAGGGAGAGATAGGAGAGAATCAGAAGGGCAAGAGAAACTGAATCCTCCTGATTAAAGAGACAGCAAAACAAACAGCCTCCATGCAGATACAGCACAGAAGCAGCAGTTTGAAAAATGCCTGGGGTGTACGAGAGGGTGGTTTGTTTGAATAAATAAATCTCAGACCATATGCTGGAGAGGTGGGGATCTTTGGGAGACTTCTCCAGGAACAAAATTATTGGCAGGCACCATTTGCATGCCTCACCCGCAGTATAAACACACCAACACCTTTGGGAACCCAAGCAGCACCAACTCTTGCTACCTAACCGACTAACTGTGCACCCCGCCCCTGTTCTCCTGCTGACACGCCCCCTCCATCCACGCCTCTGATCCAGGTCTCCTCCTGCTACAGACCCACACAAATCTGGCTAACACTACGCATCCCGACCCAGAGCACTTCTGCAGATCTGACCCTTCCAACACAACCTTCCTCAGTCTCTGGTGCTGGAGGTCCAGTCCTCTCAACTTGGACCTTGCTGGCACCAAGCACCCTGCCCCCACACTCAGCTACAGTTAGGTGCTACTGCATCTCTAGCAAATATCTGGTCTGGCTCAACTTAAGCCCAAAGTGTCCCCAGACTGGCCCAATAACAACAAAGAGACCCAACCCTGCCCACAACAGGCAAAGAGAGCCATTGCAGATGACTGGAATGAAGGCAAACGTGGCTCAGCCACAAAAGCAGGGCACATGCAACACTCAGAGGAGACACGCCTGAAGTGCCAAGTTCTGATGAACAGGGGACATAGCATTGCAGCACACGACAGGACTGGCTCTTCATTAAGGCCACCACTTTCATATCAAAAGACATAGTTGACTTGTCTAACAGAAGAAAACAGACACAGAGAGACAAAATGAGCAAAGAGATAAATATGTCCCAAATGAAAGAAAAGGACAAAATCATAGCAAAAGAACTAAATAAAATGGAGATAACTAATACTGGCAGAAATACTGGTAGATAAATAAAACTGGTAGAAAATGTAAAGTAATGGTCATAAAGATAACTCACTGGACTTAAGAAAAGACTAGAGAATCTGAGTAAGGCTCTTAACGAAAGGATGGAAAGCATAAAATAAAGCCAATCAAAGATGAAGAACTCAAACTGAAATAGAAAACACACTAGATGGAATACATAGTCGTGACCTGCAGGAAAGAATAATGGAAACCAATCAAGCTAAATAAGAGAAAGAAAAAATAATAATAAATATGAATATAGACTTAGGGAACTCAAAATACCATCAAGCATAATAACATTCACATTACAGAGATCCCAGAAGAAAAAGAGAAAGAAAAGGGGTTAGAAAATTTACTTGAAAAAATAAGAGCCCAAAATTTCTAAATCTAGGGGGAAAAAAACAAAAACCAAAAAAACCCCACAGAAACCCAGATCCAGGATGTACACAGATTCTCCAACAAAATCAAACTAAGGGAGGTCACACCAAAACACACGCCAACCAAAAAGTAGTTATTAAGAAAAAGTTTTAAAAGAAGCAACAGAAAAGTTACACATAAGGTGAGGCTTTCAGCAGATTTTTCAGCACAAACTTTGCAGGTCAGAATATACTCAAAGAGCTGAAAGAAAAAACCTGCAGCCAAGAAGACTATATCCAGCAAAGCAATCATTCAAAATAGAGGGAGAGACAGTTTTCCAGGCAAACAAAAGTTGAACGAAGTCATGACCACTAAACCAGCCCAACAGGAATGTTAATGGGGACTCTGTGTGAAAGCAAAAGACCATAAAAGTAGGAAGCACAAAAGCTGCGAAAATAAATAATCTATAAAAATCAGTCAAGGGATTCACAAAATATGTGAAGTGTGACAATGCACACCTATAACATGGGAGGAGAAGGGCAAAGAACGAATTCAAAGTTAAGCAACCATCAACTTAATTTAGGCTGTTATATGCAAAGATGTCATATACAAACCCAATGTAACCACAAATCAAAAACCGGTTACAGCTATGCAAAAGGAAAAAGAAAAAGGAATCCAAGTATATCACTAAAGAAAACCAACAAACCGTAAGAGGAAGAGAAGAAACAGAAAATCCCCAAAACAGCCATACAACAAGTGACGAATGGCAATAAGTATAAACCTATCAATAATTACTTTGAATAAATGTACTACATACTCTAGTCAAAAGACAAAGAGTGGGAGAGGAGTCAAGACAGCGGAGAAGTAGCAGGCTGAGACTACTTCAGCTAGCAGGAGATCAGCTAGATAGCTTATCTAAAGATTGCAAACACCTGAAAATCCATCAGCAGATCGAAGAGAAGAAGAACAGCAACGCTAGAAACATAAAAACAACCACTTTCTGAAAGGTAGGACCAGTGGAGAAGTGAATCCAAAG
>NC_081557.1:265553332-265553695 GCF_022355385.1 Mustela nigripes | reverse complement strand
AGGAGAAGTAGCAGGCTGAGACTACTTCAGCTAGCAGGAGATCAGCTAGATAGCTTATCTAAAGATTGCAAACACCTGAAAATCCATCAGCAGATCGAAGAGAAGAAGAACAGCAACGCTAGAAACATAAAAACAACCACTTTCTGAAAGGTAGGACCAGTGGAGAAGTGAATCCAAAGACCGGAAGATAGACCCCGGGGGGAGGGGCCGGCTCCGGCAAGCGGCAGAGCAACCGCGCACAAAATCGGGACTTTTAAAAGTCTGTTCCTCTGAGGGACATCGCTCCAGAGGCTAAACCAGGGAGAAGCCCATGCGGGGTCAGCGTGGCCTCAGGTCCCGCAGGGTCACAGAAGGATCGGGGTG
>NC_081557.1:265529916-265543332 GCF_022355385.1 Mustela nigripes | reverse complement strand
TGATCTCTGTCAGGTAAATAGATAAAAACTTTAAAAAAAAAAAAAAAGCAACATCCATCTATATGCTGCCTGTAAAAGACTCATTTCAGACCAAAAGACACATGCAGACTGAGATGCCTGCCTGGCTCAGTCAGTAAAGTATGAGACTCTTGATCTCAGGGTTGATCTCAAACCCCACACTGGGATAGAGTTTACTTTAAAAAAAAAAAAAAAAAGACATATGCAGATTGAAAGTGAAGGGATGGACAAGCATTTATCATGCAACTGGAAGTGAAAAGAAAGCCACGGAAGCAATATTTATAATGGACAAAATAGACTTTAAAACAAAGACTGTAACAAGAGAAAAAGAAGGACACTATATAATCATAAAAGGAAAAACAAAACAAGAAGATATAATAATTATAGATATTTATGCACCCAAAATGGGGGACCCAATACATAAAGCAGCTGATAACAAAGGAAGTAATCAATAGTAATACAATAATAGTAGGAGACTTTAGCACCCCACTTCTATTAATGGATAAATCATACAAACAGAAAATCAACAGGGAAACAGTAGTTTCGAATGACACACTGGGCAAGATCTACCTAATAGATGTATTCTGAACATTCCATCCCCAAACAGAAGAATACACGTTCTTCTCAACTGCATAGGAAACATCCTTCAGAATAAATCACATATTACGTCACAAAACAAGTCTCAACAAATTCAAGAAGATCAAAGTCATCCCATGCATCTTTTCTGACCAAGACACTACAAAACTAGAAGAAATCAACGACAAGAAAAAATCTGGAAAAAACACAAACACATGAAGGTTAAATAACATGCTACTAAACAGTGAATGGGTCACCAAGAAATCAAAGAGTTCGGAATCAAAGAATACATGCAGACAAATGAAAATGAAAACACAGTGGTCAAAATCTTTGGGAGGCAGCAAAAGCTGTTCTAAGAGGAAAGTTCCAGCAATACAGACCTACCTCAAACCAGCAAGGAAAACCTCAAATGAACAACCTAACCTTACACCTAAAGGAGCTAGAAAGAGAACAAATAAAACCCCAAACCAGTAGAAGGAAGGAAATAATAAAAACTAAGGCAGAAATAAATGAAACTAAAGACAAACAAACTGTAGAACAGATCAATGAAACCAGGAACTGGTTCTTTGAAGAGATCGATGAAATTAATAAACCATGAGCCAGACTCATATAAAGACAGAGAGACAAGACAGAGAGGCAGAGAAAGACAGAGAAAGGACTCAAATTTAAAAAAAATCAGAAATGGAAGAGGAGAAAACAACTGATAGCCCAGAAATACAAAGCATTATAAGAGAATATTATGAAAAATTATGCCAACAAATTGGACAACCTGAAGAAATGGGTAAATTCCTAGAAACATATAATCTACTAAAACTGCAGAAAGAAATATAAAACAAAAGAAAGAAATAGAAAACGAACGAATCAATCACCTGCAATGAAAATGAATCAGTAATCAAAAGTCTAACCAACAAACAAAAGTCCAGGACCAGATGGCTTCACAGATAAATTCTACCAAACATTTAAAGAAGAGTTACCAGGGCACCTGGGAGGCTCAGTCATTAAGTATCTGCCTTTGGCTCAGGTCATGATCCCCAGGTCCTTGAATGAAACCCCACATCAGGCTCCCTGTTGGCGGAAAGTCTGGTTTTCCCTCTCCCACTTCCCCTGCTTGTGTTCCCTCTCTTGCTGTCTCTCTGTCAATTAAATAAATAAATAAGATCTTTAGAACAAAAATAAATAAATAAATAAGTTATGTATTCTTCTCAAACTATTCCAAAGAAAAAGAGAGAGAGAAAGAAGGAAAGCTTCTAAATTCATTTTATGAGGCCAAGATAAAGACACTACAAAGAAAAGAACTAAAGGTCAGTATCTCTGAACACAGATGCAAAAATCCTCAACAAAATATTAGTAAAATCAATTCAATAATAAATTTAAAAACTCATTTACCATGATCAAGAGGGATTTATTCCTGTGATGCAAGGTGGTTCAATATTCTCAAATCAATCAATGCGATAATCACATCAATAAGAAAGAATGAAAAACACAGTATCATTGCAAAAGATGCAAAAAAAAGATTTGACAAAGTATAACATCCCTTCAAGATAAAAACCCTCAACAAAGTAGATTCAGAGAGAACATACCTCAACATAATAAATGCCATATATGAAAAACACACAGCAAACATCATCCTCAATGAGGAAAAATAGAGCTTTTCCCCTAAGGTCAGGAAAAAGACAAGGATGTTCACTCTCATGATTTCTATGCAACATAGTCCTAGAAGTCCTGGTCACAGCAATCAGACAGCGAAAAGAAATAAAAGGATCCACATCTGTAAGGAAGAAGTCATACTTTCATTATTTGCAAATAACATGATACTATATTAAAAAAAAATCAGGAAAGGCTCCAATAAAAAACTACTATAATAGATAAATGAATTCAGTAAGGTTGCAGGACACAAAATCAATACACAGGAATCCACTGCATTTCTTCATATTAATAATGACATAGCAGAAAGAGAAAATTTTTAAAAATCCCATTTACAATTGCACCAAAAATAATAAAATATGAAGGAATAAACTTGACCTAGGAGGTGAAAGACATGTACTCTGAAAACTATAAAAATCTAAAGAAAGAAGTTGAGGATGACACAAACAAATGGAAAGATACTCTATACTCATGTGTTGGAAGAACAAATATTGTTAAAATGTCCATACTACCCAAAGCAATCAACAGATTTAATGCAATCCCTATCAAAATATCAACAGCATTTTTCACATAATTAGAACAGATAATCCTGAAATTTGTTTGGAACCACAGAAGGCCCTGAATAGCCAAAGCAATCTTGAAAAAGAAAAACAAAACTGGCAGTATCACAATGTCACATTTCAAGATCTACTATAAATCTGCGGCAATCAAAATAATACGATACTGGCACAAAAACAGACACATAGCTCTATGGAAGAGAACAGAAAGCCCAGAAATAAACCCATAATTATATGGTCAATTAATCTTTGACAAAGGAGGTAAGAATATGCAATGGGAAAAAGACAATCTCTTCAAAATTATGATGCTGGGAAAACTGGACAGCTACATGCAAAAGAATGAAACTGGACCACTACCTTACACCCTACACAAAAATAAATTCAAAATGAGTAAAAACCTCAATGTGAGGAGTATCTGGGTGGCTCAATTGGTTGAGCATCCAACTCTGGGTTTCAGCTCAGGTCATGATCTCACGGTCATGGGATTAAGCCCCACGTCAGGCTCCACACTGAGAGGGCAGTCCCCCTGAGAGTCTCTCTCCTCTCCTGCTCCCACTGCCTCTCTCCCTGCTTGCATTCTCTCTCCAAAATAAATAAATACATCTAAAAAAAAAAAAACACACACAAAAACAAACCCACTAAATGTGAGACCAGAAACTATAAAAATCTTAGCAGAGAGAACAGGCAGTAGTTTCTTTGACATCAGCTGTAGCAATACTTTTTGAGATATATTGCCTTAGGCAAGGGACACAAAAGCAAAAATAAACTATAGAGATAGAGACTACATCAAAATAAAACCCTTCTGCACAGCGAAGGAAACAACAAAACTAAAAGATGACCTACTGAATGGGAGCAGATATTTTCAAATGACATATCCAGTAAAGAGTTAGTATCCAAAATATATAAAGAACTTACACAACAACACACACACACACATACACACACACACACACAAACATAATAATAATACATCAATTAAAAAATGGGTAGAACTAATGTTCACAGCAGCAATGGCCACGGTCACCAAACTGGAAAGAACCCAGATGCCCTTCAACGGACGAATGGATAAGGCAGATGTGGTCCATATACACTATGGAGTATGATGCCTCCATCAGAAAGGACGAATACCCAACTTTTGTAGCAACATGGACGGGACTGGAAGAGATTATGCTGAGTGAAATAAGTCAAGCAGATAGAGTCAAGTATCATATGGTTTTACTTACTTGTGGAGCACAAGGAATAACATGGAGGACACCGGGGGATAGAGAGGAAAAGTGAGTTGGGAGAAATCGGAGGGGGAGACGAACCATGAGAGACTGTGGACTCTGAGAAACAAACTGATGGTTTTGGAGGGTGTGGGATGGGGAGTTGGGTGAGCTTGATGGTGGGTATTATGAGCACTGGGTGAGGTGCATAAACATTGAATTTTGGAACACTGGAAAGAAATAAAATAAAATGGAAAAAAAAATTGGTAGAAGACATGAACAGACATTTCTCCAAAAAAGACATACAAATGTCCAACAGACACAAGAAGAGATGCTCAATGTCACTCATCATCAGCAAAAAGCAAACTGAAACGATAATGAAATAACACCTCACACCTGTCGGAATAGCTAAAATCCGTAACACAAGAAAGAAGTGTTGGCAAGGATATAAAGACAAAGGAAACCTCAAGCGCTACTAGTGATTGTAAACTGGTGCAGCGCTGTGGAAGACCATGTGGAGGTGCCTCAAAACATT
Source organism: Mustela nigripes (assembly GCF_022355385.1). Taxonomy (NCBI): domain Eukaryota; kingdom Metazoa; phylum Chordata; class Mammalia; order Carnivora; family Mustelidae; genus Mustela; species Mustela nigripes. The sequence continues at coordinate 265,538,797 of NC_081557.1, read as the reverse complement.
AAAAATAGAAACAAACTTAAAAATAGAATTATCATATAATCCACTAATTTTACTACTGGGTATTTTCACATAGAGTATGAAAACACTAATTCAAAAAGATACATGCATCGCTATCTTTACTGCAGCATTATTTACAAGAGCCAAATTCTGGAAGTAGCCCAAGTGTCCATCAAACAATCTGGGATGTGTGTGTGTACATACAATGAAATATTATTCAGCTATAAAAAAGAATGAAATCTTGACATTTGCAACAACATGGATGGATCTAAAAATTGTAATGACAAGTGAAATAAGTCAGCCAGAGAAAGACAAATACCATAGGTTGTCACCCATATAGAACTTAAGAAACAAAACAAATGAACAAAGGAAAAAAGAAATTAAAAAACAAAACAAAACAAAACAAAACAAAACCAGACTCTTAACTATAGAGAACAAACAGATGGTTACCAGAGGGGACGTAGGTGGCGAGCTGGCTAAAATAGGTGATGGGGATTAGGAGTACACTTATCACCACAACCACTGAGTAATATACAGAATTGCTGGATTACTACATTATACACCTGAAACAGTAACATAACACTATATGTCAACTGTACTGGAATTAAAATAAATCATCATCATCACCACCACCATAACATCTTTGTAATGGCAAAACTGCAGAAAAGAACCCAAGCAGTTACCTACAGTAGAATGGATAAACTGTGGTAATTCCTATAATGGAAAACTAGAGAAGTGTAAAAAAATGACTCAACTATGTGTTATATGAATGAATTTCACAAACATAATTTTGATCAAAAAAAAGTAAGTGGCAGAAGAATTCATTTGGTATTATTTAAAGTTCAAAAACATGCACAACTAATCAATTTTGTATTTATGGATATACATATATATTTGTATGCACGTGTGTACTTTACAACTATTTAGAAAACAAGGGAGGGATAAAACAAATTCAGGAGCTTACGACTGGGGAAGAAGCACACAGAGAAAAAGGCACTTGGGCATCTGAAGAATTGATAATGTTCTATTTCTTTAAGATGAATAGTGAGTATTCAGAATTTCACAATTTCTATATATTATATTCTTTTGCATGCAGAAATACAAAGAATATGTCTTTATTTAAAGAATCGCAAAAGAAAACACTAAAATAAAGCCTTTGGGACGCCTGGGTGGCTCAGCCAGCTGCGCGTCGGCCTTCATCTCAGGTCCTGATGGAGCATCTGGCTCCTTGCTAGCAGGAAGCCTGCTTCTCCCTCTGCCTGCCGCTCCCCTGCGTGTGCGCGCGCTCTCTCTCTCTCTCTCTCTGACAAATAGATAAATAAAATCTTCAAAAATAAAGTCTTCCTCCCACCACTAGTCCCCCACAGCCCCCAACCCATGTTAGCAATTTCTTGTGCATCTTTGTAGATATATTTTTTCCCTCCTCTTTAATAAAATGGTAGAACATTCTACTCGCTATTCTATACACCTTGCTTTCTCACTTAAAGGTAGTTGGGTCCATTTTCTCACACACACACACACACACAGATATAAATACACATATTTACATGAGATGTACATACATAATTTCATGTAGGCCTTTCATTCATAAGTTTGTATATATATATATTACAGTGATAATTTCCTACCAGTTCATAAAGACTTACCTTCTTACAGCTGCAAAGTATTCCACTGTGTGGTTATTTAATTTACCTAATCACTGACCAACCATTAGGTCACTTATATTTTGCTATTATAAACAGTGCTGTGTTAAATAACCTGGTGTAAACCTCATTTTGTACATGTACAAATGTATTTACAAAATAAATTTCAAGTAAACTTGCTGAGTCAAAAGACATGAACATTTGTAATTTTGATAAATACTGCTTTCTATGACAGTGCCATACACATTTCAACTGGCAATGAAAAGGTAGCTTATTTCCACACATTTATGCCAACACAGTAAGTTACCAAACATTTTGGTCTTTGCCAATCTAGTAAATGAAAGACAGTATGGAGAACTGTCTTACTTTGCATTTTTCTTATACATTAGAGTAAGTGTCCACATTTTTGGCCCTCTATATTGTCTTTTCTGTTGAACAGACTTCAACTCAATTTTTTTAGTACTCTACAACTAGAATTTCACATAAAATGACTTAAAATCTAATCTTAAAATCCATTCATTGTATAAAACCATGCAACAACCCATAATATGGGAATTATAATACTCGTCTACACATCAAGTGAATCCATTTCATTAGTTAAGTTTCCAAATGCATAGCACTGTGCATGCAGAATGGTACAAATTCCTTACTGAGGTCCACCAGGTTTCTCTGCGGGGGGCCCTGCCTATCACTCAACAACACTTTCGTACTTGTTCACTAGGATCCTACTTTCTGACCCTTGAATCCCTCAAGTTAACTCCTGCCTCTGTGCCACTGCATTTAAAGTTACATTTGACTGGGATGCACCATCTCCGTATCTTCCCTTAGCTACTCCTACTTACCATCAGTTCAAACACCATCAAAGCCACATGCCTAACAACGTAACTTCATCCTTCATATACCAAGAGAAAGTTGAAGCACAAGATAAACATCACAACTGAATTCTATGAATTCAGGAATAACATTTGGGCAGTGTAAGAGACGTGTTTAATGTCGGGAAATCTTTATGGTACAATAACCACACGGGGCTTTAACAGCTAATGAAGAAGAGGGCACCCTCAAAAACCTCAAATCCAGTGGGCTGTGCTTGTACGCAAAAATTTAAGAGGACACCCTCCATGTTTTCAAAGAAGCCAGCTACCTTCAAAAAAATCACACACAATAAATGAAGGAACAGCAATTAACGTTTCAAGATTTGGCAAACACTTCCAAACAATAAACAATAGTTCTAGTTGTACTAAACAAGAACCTTACAACCTTGGTAAGATCCTCAAATAATAATTTTCTTGAATACATCAACTGCAAACTATTATAAAACAATCAACCACTATTTTTTTTTTCAGATTATTTATTTATTTATTTATTTATTTGACAGACAGAGATCACAACTAGGCAGAGAGGCAGGCAGAGAGAGAGAAGGAAACAGGCTCCCTGCTGAGCAGAGAGCCCCATGCGGGACTCGATCCCAGGACCCGAGCCGAAGGCAGAGGCTTTAACTCACTGAGCCATCCAAGCGTCCCAACAATCAACCACTATTATTTAAAATCCCAAATCATGACAACCAGAAATTATACTTTTCAAGAGAAAGCTATGAAACTGTGACACACTAATAAAAACCAAATTACAAAAATACCAATATAGCTGACCCTTGCACAACATGGGTTTGAACTGTGTTGGTCCAGTTATACAGAGATTTTTTTCAATAAAAGTTCAGTATTGTAAATGTATTTTCTCTGCCTTATGATTTTCTTAATAACATTTTTCTCTATCTTACTTTATTGTAAGAATACAGTATATAATACACAGAACATACAAAATAAGTGTTTATCAACTGTTATCAGCAAGGCCTCCATCAACATTAGGCTATTGGTAGTTCTGTTTTGGAGGAGTCAAAATTAAGGCAGAGAGTGGGGAGGGAGGGTGTGTGACAGTCATCATGGTCTGTCCTTGTTCCCTGGCTGGGGGTTAGACTCAATAAAGAAAGAAACCAAAAAAAATTATTATGCAGATTTTCAACTGCCTGGGGGGCGCACCCCTAATCCCTACACTGTTCATGGGTCAACTATATTCAAATAGCACAGACAGACCGTATCTGTATTTCAATCCCTCTGCAGTCACTTTGTCTACCTGCATTATCACACTCCTTTAACACACTTCTCCCTTCACTTTTTGCAGACAACCTCACTCGCTACGTCAGAGAGAAGAGAATTATCTCAACGACTAAGGAACCTTCCCGCATCTGTACTGGTTCTCAAAAGTCACTCCCAGCCCCACCCCAACCGCTTGGCAGTGAGATGGGCATGACTCCATCTCCTTTCTTCGCTGTTTCCTGTATCTGATACTGAAAGATTAGAGCTCCACAATCCTCAGTTTCCCTCGGAGATCTTACCATCTAGTCCTTTCCTTCCCATACACCCGTCACAGTCCAGGCCATCCTCACCTACCACAAGGATTACGGCAACAGATTCCAGACCCTTCGATATTCCACTCTTGGTCTACTCCACTTCTTTTCTACCTACTAGTAAGAGGGGTCATTTAAAAATGAAAATACCATCACATCCTTAAAACACCTGGATGGCTTCCCCGTGTTCTTTGAAGAACTTCCTAACAAGGTCCTCCATGAGGTACTTCTAACCTATAGTGAACTGGATCTAACACGACTCTTTCTCACGCTTGCTGTACTTCAAATACACTGGCCACCCTTCAGCTTTTTTTTTTCCCCTAAGATTTTATTTCAGACACCGAGACAAAGAGAGAACGTGTGTGTGCGTGCGCACACGCGTGAGCGTGCGCGCACAGACACGTGACGGGGGGGGGGGGGGGAGGGGGGGGGGGGCGCTGGGCGGGGGGGGGGGGGGGGGGGGGGGGCAGAGGGAGAGGCAGGCTCTGGGCTGAGCAGGGAGCCCAGGCGGGGCTCAATTCCAGGACTCTGGGATCATCACCTGAGCCAAAGGGAGACACTTAACTGAGTGGGTCACCCAGGCGCCCCATCCTTTCAGTTTCTGAAACACACTGTAATTTTTTTTTAAGACTGTATTTATTTATTTAACAGACAGAGATCACAAGTAGGCAGAGAGGCAGGCAGAGAGAGAGGGGGAAAGCAGGCTCCCTGCCAAGCAGAGAGCCCGATGCGGGGCTCGATCCCAGGACCCTGAGATCATGAACCTGAGCCGAAGGCAGAGGCTCTAACCCACTGAGCCACCCAGGTGCCCCGACACGCTGTAATTTTTAACCACTTTGGTATTTCAGATATAATCTTTCCTCCATCTGTAACATTCTCGCCATCACCTTCTACTCCCCCTTCCGTAGCCAATGATCTTTCAGGGACTCTGTTAAACTACTTCTTCAGAAGTTTTCCCTGAAGACTCAGGACAGACTAGGTCTCTCACAAACACTCCTACAGCGCCCTGTACTTGTCCCTCACATCACTTCGAACAATTGTAATTAAAGAAAATAATTAACCAGTTCATGCCTGCACCTCATAAAAGATAAGCATCACGGGGAGGGGACATGTACAGCTTATTCGCCATCACTGAATGGAGGAAGGAAATTTGAACAAATGAAAGCAAAAACTGCATTCGAATTACTTTAAGTATTATTAGTTACAACACACGGCAGAGGGGTGGCATTGCGATGTGGATCCCCGGATTTATTCATTCTTCTGCACAATATGCCAACGAAACGTGCTAGCACCACTTTAAACATTTAGTGAACAAACAGACAAAAATCCCTGTCCCTGTGGAGCTTACGTCCCAGTGAAGGGAGACAACACTAATAAACACAAAATGGTAGTGATGGGGGGGACCCAGTGGTTAAAATGGAGAGTCAAGGGGAAAGTGGGCTGCACTTTTAAGTAAGATTGTTAGTTAAGGTAGGCTTCATCAAAAAGTGACACCTGAGCAAAGACTTGAAAGAAATGAGAAAATCAGTCACACAAAGACCTAGAAAAAGGGTCTTGAATGCTCATCCCATCTGGCGAAAGTCTTCCCAAGGCAGACATGTTCCTGGTGTTGATCAGGGAACAAGGAAGCAGTGTGGCTAGAGCGCACAGAGCGCGGGGGAGGGTAGCCAGAAACAAGGTCAGGGAGGTCAACTGGGTAAGGGCGGGCGGGGGCCAAGGCAGGCACAAGATGATATGAAGACCCTAGGCCAGTGCTGTCCAATGGAAGTAGAACATAAACCACATATATAATTTTAAATTTTCTAAGAGCCACATTTAAAAAAGGTAAAAAAGAAACCAGTGAAATTAATGAAGATTAACACATATTACAGCTAATATCCCAAAATATTATCATTTCAACATGTTACCAATATAAAAAATTCAGGTATTTTACTTTTTTGGGTACTAAGTCCTTAAAAATCTAATGTGTCTTTCACACATTCAGTTCAGACCAACCACATCTGAAGCGCTCAACAGTAGGTACAATAAAGACAGCACAACCATGGGCCATTTTTAAGGACTAAGCAACATGGGGAGGCCTCGCAGAGCTTCAAGCGTAAGAGTAACATGACTTGGGTTCCTGAAGGACCGACTTTACTTGTGGAGCAGAGACTGAAATCCAGGTAAGAGTAACGGCATACAAGGCAGCTGCTGTAGTGTGGCGAGATGTTAGAGTCTGGATTTATTCCAAGGGTAAAACCAATGGGATCTGTCAACTAATTAATGGGAAGTGTGGGGAAAGGAGGGGAGTGGAGGGTGTTGGAGGTCTGGGCCCAGACCAAGGAAGAAGTTCCCATGCAATGCGCGGGGGACGAGCACGCTGCGGGAGTGCGAGTTTAGACCCAAGCGAAGTGCAGAGCGAGAATCCGCACACGAGCCCAAGAGTCCAAAGTTCAAAAGAGGTCGGAACTCTAACAGTAAATCGGAGACGCAGACAGCCGAGCCCGAAGACGAGGGCGACGTCAGCGGAGCGGATTTCTACAGCAGGGACACAGCGACGCAAGACAGGACCCGGCCCCAGAGGCACAGCGAGGTGCGGGGCTGGCGGAGGAGGGGGAACCGGCAAAGTGGGGAGACGCGGCGGGATCGGGAGCGACGCGCCGGGATCGCGGGATCGGGAGCGACGCGGCGGGATCGGGAGCGACGCGCCGGGATCGCGGGATCGGGAGCGACGCGGCGGGATCGGGAGCGACGCGGCGGGATCGGGAGCGACGCACCGGGATCGCGGGATCGGGAGAGACGCGGCGGGATCGGGAACGACGCGCCGGGATCGGGAGCGACGCGGCGGGATCGGGAGCGACCGCGGCATCGGGAGCGAGAGGAATCCCGGAAAGCACGAGGAAACGGGGCACGGAGAGAACGCTCGTCTTCGGTCGCGTCCGGTTTCTCCGACTACAGACGCGCCTTCTCGCCCAGGGAGAGCGCCGCCCGGGTCTCTCCGGTAAAGACCCACGTGCCGGTGTCACCGGGTCGTAAACGACTCGCCACACGGAGAACTCCGTCTTCGCAGCAGGCGCTCCCGCGAGAAGCGCAGAGAGAAACTAGGACGTCGTTACAAAGTAAATAAATAAACATCAGTCGATCGATCGATCGATCCGTCCCTGGCCTGGAGCGCGGCTTGCGTGCGGCCCGCCCTGACCGGCCCCGCGGCTCCTGCGGTCTCCGCGGGTCACTCGTTCCTGCGCCAACAGGCGTGACGCCGGCTGCGCCCCCGCCCGACGGGCCGCCCAGCGAAGCCGCCGTACGGGTCCCGTCTCCCAAACACGACCAGCGGCTCAGGGGGCGCGGGGAAAACTGCCCGCAACCGCGGCAGTGCCGCCGTCCTGCCCGCCGGGTCGGCCACGCCGGGAAAGCGCCCCCGCACCGCGCCCCCGCACCGCGTCCCTGAACCGCGCCCCCGCACCGCGTCCCCGAACCGCGCCCCCGCACCGCGTCCCCGAACCGCGCCCCCGCACCGTTTCCCCGCACCGCGTCCCCGCACCGTGTCCCCGCACCGCGCCCCCGCACCGCGCCCCCGCATCGTATCCCCGCACCGCGTCCCCGTACCGGAGCTGCGGTCCCGCCTAAGCCCGCATCGTGTCCCCGCACCGCGCCCCCGCACCGCGTCCCCGCACCGTCAATGCGGCGGCGAAGCCTACCACGGCCGCGCCTTCTGAGAATCCGAACGGCTTGGAAGGAAACTCGGGGGAGCGGGAGGGGACGACCGTAAGCGGCTCCTCACGTCACAAAACCGACGGAGGGAGGCCGGGGGCGGGGGTCGTGGACACGGACGTGGGGGTCGTGTGCGACGGTGAGTGTGCAAACCCGGCGATGCACAGACCCGCGCCCCGGGCTGACAATACGTTCTGTGTTCATGAAAACTACTATTTAAAAGGAAAAAAGAACCCGAGTGCGGCCCCGACGTGCTCCCACGGCGCGAACCCCCAGGAACAGGCCGGACTGACGGACGCGGATCGCCAAGCGCAGCTCCTCCTGCGCACGGAGCGCGGCCCACGCCCCGCTGGGGACCCAGCCGCGTCCTCGCCGCGTCCCCGAGCGTGGCCGGGGCTGGCCGGGCACACGCCTCCCCGACTCCCCCGAAGGGCAGCGCCAGAAGAAGTGAAGGATCCGTGGGACCGCTTTTAAGTAACAACTGTCTGGAGAACCCAGAGCCCTGAGAAGCGTTTCGAGCCCCCAGTGCAGACCGTGCTCGGAGCGTCGGCTGACCGCCGCGGCCCCCGTACCGGAGCTGCGGTCCCGCCTAAGCCCGGACGACGCCCCGCTTTACCTCTACCGAGGCCTCTCACGGCGGCCGCCATGTTGGCCATTCCGGATGGTGTGGACGAAATTCGTCCTACGCTTCCACGTGGAAGGATCTAAAAAGGGTTCCTCCCCGGAATTGGCCGAGGGGGAAGGATTAGAAAGAGCAAGAGGAAAAGGGGCGGGGACAGAGGCGGGCGTGCGAGCCGGCCCGGAACCGCGCGGCGGCGGACGCCGAGGCCCCGTGGCGGTGCTCCCGTCCGTCTTCCGTGCTGGGACCTGCGCTCCGCGGTTCCGGGCCGGCCGCTCAACGCAGCCTCGGAGGAACCCGCGCTTCGGGGAGATGCGGTCCCGGGCGGTGCTGTTTACTTCTTTCCCGCGCCCTCGGCCGCGCTCAGGCCGGTGCGGTTACGGCACCGAGAGAGCCCGGGGAGGCGCGAGAAACCAAAGCCGGAGAGCATCACCGACTTCAGTCGTCCGGTTCCCAGCCTCGTGAGTCGCCGGAGTTTGCGGGACCGCGCGAGGCGCCGCGCTCCACACACGCCTCCTGTCAGCCCGCGGC